>NC_053156.1:57309493-57371993 GCF_016835505.1 Polypterus senegalus
GCTCACTTTTGCTGACTTCTGGGATCCGAGTTCCTCTTTGTAGAACCGCAATAAGTTCATTGCAGTAACTGGCTTGTGCTCAAAGAGACACCATGTCCTAGAATAAACTTTGCCACGGTCACTTGACTGCTGTTTTATGCAAATACCTGATTTAGCTGGCACCGACTGGTCAACATTTAACTTTCCAGGTAAGTGTCCTCTTCTCAAATAGAGGTAGATATTTTATGTCACACATCCATCATTTGTATCCACTTGCTTGGACATGGGCATTCTCTTCACTGCCCTGACCTAATACTTTTCTTTACTACAGAATGGCCAATGAAAAGTCGAATCTGAAGACGTGGAAACTTTAAACACATTCCCTAGCTGCATAAACAGATAAGCTAATACTGTGTCAGTAATATATATATATATTGGAATTAAAAAAAAACTAGGACGCGTGCCCTTATTGCAATATGAATACAGTCAATTGCAATTATGTCATTGTCGATTACATTAGGAAAACCAAAAACTGCTGCAAACTGACTTTTCATGCTGTGTTTTATATATGTACCACCACACCAAACAGAACCTGAATGTAGTGCTTCATCAGTCTGTTTATGACTTCCAGCACAGCAGGCATGATGGAGATGAAGCTTTGATATTCCTGACCAATCCCTTCAGGATGGTGCCTGTTGCCAGAAAGCCAGCAGTTGTTAAAACCTGCACATGAACAGGCAGAGCGTGATTTTGGGCAGTCAGTCTTTCTAATGCTGGGCCCAACTCAGCACAAAGTCCCAAGAGAATGGCTTCTGGTAAGTTACACTAGCTCATAAAGCCTTTCATGATTCTTTTTCTTTCAGCTGCTCTCATTAGGGGTTGCCACAGCAGATCATCTTCTTCCATATATTTCTATCCTCTGTATCTTGTTCTGTTACACCCATCACCTACATGTCCTCCCTCACCACATCCATAAACCTTCTCTTAGGCCTTCATCTTTTCCTCTTGCCTGGCAGCTCTATCCTTAACATCCTTCTCCCAATATACTCAGCATCTCTCCTCTGCACATTTCCAAACCAATGCAATCTCATCCCTCTGACTTTGTCTCCCAACTGTTGCCCCTCTAATGTACTCATTTCTAATCCTATCTATCCTCGTCACACCAAATGCAAATGTTAGCATCTGTAACTCTGCCACCTCTAGCTCTGTCTCCTGCTTTCTGATCAGTTCCACCATCTCCAACCCATATAACATAGCTGGTCTCACTACCGCACTGTAGACCTTCCCTTTCACTCTTGCTGATACCCTTCTGTCACAAATTACTCCTGACACTCTTCTCCACCAATTCCACTCTGCCTGCACTCTTTTTCACCTCTCTTCCACAATCCCCATTACTCTGTACTGTTGATCCCAAGTATTTAAACTCATCCACCTTTGCCAACTCTACTCCCTGCATCCTCACCATTCCACTGACCTCCCTCTCATTTACACACATGTATTCTGTCTTGTACCTACTGACCTTCATTCCTCTCCTGTCTAGAGCACATTTCCACCTTTCCAGGGTCTCCTCAACCTGTTCCCTACTATCACTAAAGATCACAATGTTATCAGCAAACATCATAGTCCACAGGGACTCCTGTCTAATCTCATCTGTCAGCCTGTCCATCACCATTGCAAATAAGAAAGGTCTCAGAGCCGATCCCTGATGTTATCCCACCTCCAACTTTAATGCATTCGTCACTCTTACAGTAGACCTCACCACTGTCATACTTTGGGTGAAAAAAATCCCAGCAGTCCTTAAAAGCTTGTTCCATTCATATATGACCATTTGCAAAATGTAAAAGAAGTGCTGAACAAGCCAAGTTATGTTATAAATCATTAGGCTGGGAGCAGTGGCGTGCAGAGGATAGAAGATGCTGGGGCAAACTCCTTGATTGTATGTCCCCGTAATAAGTGTATATGTTTAATATGTCACTGTGCTCTGTACAAATATATTAAATCTGCTTTTCTATTCTTTCTACATGCACAGCTGAGTCAGATTTAGTACATAGGTGCTCAGCATTTAGAACTGCTAGGCCAGGGGTCCTCAATCACGGTCCTGGAGAGCCGCAGTGGCCGCAGGTTTTTGCTCAACCCAGTTACTTAAGAAAAAGCACTTATTGCTAAAGTAACACTTCTGCTTCACTTTAGTGATTTTGAGCCCTTATTGCTTAATTTTGTCTTAAACAGCTATTTTAATTGCTCCTTATTATCAATAACATGCAAATGACAAGAGAGCAGCATTTCTCCATTTAACTTATTTACATTTACACCTGTGTGTATTTATCTGCACTATTGGGTTTAATTAAATACTTGGAAGAAAAATGAAGAGAAAAAAGTGAAGGACTGAGAATTACTAGATCCATTTTAGCCTTCAAATCATTTGCATGATAGAAAGGGAAAGAAAATCTAGGATATGAGAATGACCTGACATAGCAGAGTTAATTTAATTTCATAGCTTGTTAGTGCTTTATTGGCAAGAATTGCTTTCTAATTAAGCAACCAGGTCAGAACAAAAACCTGCAGCCACTGCGGCTCTCCAGGACTGGGATTGAGGACCCCTGTGCTAGGCCAAGCATAGGACAAGATAGACAAAGACAAATGGGCAATGTGCACTATTCATGTGTGTTAGAGTCAGCATGAAATTGAATCCTGTCTTTGCCTTGTTTGGAATGGCATGATTTACCTAAGTAAGAGCCTGCACATGAAGAAAGAGTATAAAGGCTTGGAACATTGCCCGACACACCTGGGAAGCCGACAGACGGATGGGAGTTTGCAGACTGTATACATCAAACTCCCACTTTGGTAACTGTCTTCCTTTCATCTGTTATGCTGCGTAAATTGTCATTAAAGAAAGCTAAGTTATTTTCTCTAATGTGATTTCTTACCGCTGTATCACTATGGGAGGGAATTCGCCTCGTTATAATATATATATTTAGGTTCAGGTTACTTAAAATGCATAAATTAAAAAAAACTTATTCCAACCACGGAGCTATCGCCCCCTAGAGGAGAACAGCCCCCTAAGGTGATGTGCTGTCAAAGTGAATGGTAAAGAAGGCATATGAAAATGATAAAGAAATGCATATTTAATAAGAAATAAACACTTTATTCAAATTAAATATTCATTTAAGTTAATTTCCCCAAATTAGATCTCCTCCCCGAAAACAATTGTGCTACTTCATTTTTTACATCATCTGTGAGGAATTCTTTTTCAATGCTGATTAAAGCCAGTTTAGTCAGACGCTCTTGTGAAATGGAAGATCTCAGATGAGTTTTTATTAATTTCGATTTTGAAAATGATCTTTCACAACTCGCGAATGAAAATGCGATGGTAAGCAGTAATTTGTACACAGTGCAAATCGTGGGAAAGACATCCCTTCCAAACTGTACAAACCACTGGAGAGCATCCTTAGGATCAAGGGGTTATATATACAGTATTTGAATTTCTGTCACATCATTATTATAATAATCTGCAATGGCTGAACATTCCTTTTTCGTCTTCACTTGTGAAGGATTGTTAATCTAGAAGAAATGAAAATCGGTTTCAAACATCTTGAAGATGAACACTGCGGTCTTCAATATTCGTTTTCAGTCTGTTCAGTGTGCTTTTAAAGCTCGCATGTGAAAGGTCAAGAACCCTGACCAAACTCCTGTACATGCAATAATTATAACATAACCCTGATTTACTGTGGCTACACAGACTACATATTTCTTGGACTTACCTTTCTGGGATAGAAAAAGAATACAACAGATGAAATAAAGAAAAACACTTCACTGCACCAAGGTTGGACCCTTAATACGTTCACTGCGCATACGGGGTTGAGGGAGGGAGAGGGAGCGGGGCATTTCTCTCGTGCTGAAGCCCTTATCAAGGCCCGTTTGACTCATGGGTTCAATTTTCTATCCCATGTGAAATAAATATAGTTTTCTTAATGTTTACAAGGGAAGGCCTCTTTTCGCTGTAAGGGGCCCGGTGTGAGCACTTCTAGCACTTAGAAGTCATAGTGCTTCACTGAGAATGAGCTATAATAATTTTAATTTGTTCATATTAAATTTTTTTTTTTTATTTATTAATTTTATTACAATCAATACATAGCAATCAAGTTTTTACAAAAAAAAAAGAATTATGCTAAGAACAGATCGATCCCCACCCTTGAGAGAGAGAGCAAGCCAAACGGTGTAAAATTTAAGGCTTTTAAAAATACCTAAATCAACAAATTCTCTGTGCTTTATAAAATCATTTCAAAATATTACTGATTAGATCCTGCCATGTTTTGAAAAAGTCTGCACAGATCCTCTAACTGAGTATTTGATTTTTCCAATTTTAAATAATATAACACATCAGTTTCCCACTGACTTAAAAGAGGAGAGTTTGGGTTCTTCCAGTTTATCAGAATAAGTCTGCGTGCCAACAGTGTAGTGAATGCAATCACAATTTGTTTGTCTTTCTCCACTTTAAGACCCTCTGGAAGAACCCCAAACACAGCTGTTAATGGGTTAGGAGGGATTGTGAGTCCAAGACTGTCTGAGAGGTAATTAAAAATTTTTGTCCAGAATAATGTTAATTTGGAGCAGGCCCAGAACATGTGACCTAGTGAGGCTGGGGCTTGGTTGCAACGTTCGCAGGTTGGATCATGCCCTGGAAACATTTTGGAGAGTTTTAGTCGAGACAGATGTGCTCGATATATAATTTTGAGTTGTATAATTGTATGCTTTGCATATGGAGCTTGAGTGAATTCTCTGCATTGCTACTTTCCACTCCTTTTCTGATATATTAATTGAGAGGTCATTTTCCCAGTGTCCTCTTGGATCTTTGAAAGGAAGGGATTGTAAAAGGATTTTATATATTGTAGAGATGGAGTCTAACTCCTTGAAATTGAGCAATAATTTTTCCAGCGTGGATGAGGGTGCAAGATGAGGAAAATCTGGAAGGTTCTGTTTAACAAAGTTCCTGATTTGAAGATAGTGAAAGAAATTTGTAGCTGGAATGTTAAATTTGGAATGTAATTGTTCATAGGATGCAAAGGCGTTGTCTATATAAAGATCTCTAAGCAAGTTAATTCCAAATTTTTCCAGATATTAAAACTGCATATGTTTGTGAGGGTTGAAAGAGGTGGTTCTTTTGCAGGGTGCCACAGAAAGAAGCTTCTCCGTCTTAAAATGCTTTCTACATTGGTTCCAGATTCTAAGTGAGTGGAGCACAATTGGGTTATTAGTGTATTGCCGATAACGTGTGTTTATTGGAGCACAAAGCAAGGAATACAAAGAAGTACTGCAGGATTTTACTTCTATTGCGGTCCATGCCTGTGTATGTTCTTCTATTTGTGTCCAGGTTCTTATCGACTGTATATTTGCCCAGTAATAAAACTGGAAGTTAGGTAGAGCCATGCCGCCTTCTGCCTTTTGTCTTTGTAGGGTCGCTCTTTTGATGCGTGGATGTTTAGAATTCCAAATAAATGAGGTTATTGTTGAATCTAATTGCTTAAAGAACGATTTATTAATGTATATTGGTATGTTTTGAAATAAAAAGGAGCTTAGGAAGAATATTCATCTTAACAGTGTTAATTCTTCCAGCTAGTGTGAGATGAAGGGTTGACCATCTATGCAAGTCTTGTTTAATTTTTTCCATGCAGACGACGAAATTTTGTTGATAAAGAGCTTTATGTTTACTTGTGATGTTTACCCCGAGGTATTTAAACTGTTCTGCAATGATAAAAGGAAGGGTGTCTAATCTAATATTATATGCTTGAATTCACGGAAAGAGTACACTTTTATTCAGATTAATTCTGAGACCAGAGAGCTTTTGAAATTCTGTGAGTGCTGCTAAGACTGCAGGCACAGAATTTTCTGGGTCCGATATATACAGTACCATGTCATCTGCATATAATGAGATTTTCTGTTCCAGTCCTTCTCTGCTAATCCCCTTTATCTGATCAGTATTTCGACAATGTATTGCCAGTGGTTCAATGGCAATTGCAAACAGCAGTGGTGACAAAGGGCATCCTTGTCTTGTGCCACGTTCTAGTTTAAAGTAGTCTGAGCAAATGTTATTGATGCAAACTGAAGCTTCTGGGTTAGTATACAGTAATTTAATCCATGCACAAATGTTGGGCCAAACCCAAACTTCTCCAAAATAGTAAAAGGTATTTCCATTCAATCATGTCGAATGCTTTTTCTGCATCCAATGATAATAATATTTCTGGGGTGTTTGATTTAGTTGGTGAGTATATTACATTAAACAGGCGTCGAAGATTTGAAGATAAGTGTCGGCCCCTAATAAATCCAGTTTGGTCTTGTGATATTACTGAGGGGAGCACTTTCTCCATCCTTCTAGCTATGATTTTAGAGAGTATTTTAACGTCGTTATTCAGAAGTGAAATTGGTCTGTATGATGCACATTGTAATAAGTCCTTATTTTGTTTTGGAAAGACAGTGATTAGTGCTTGGCGAAAGGTTTGTGGAAGAGATTGGTTATCTCTGGCTTCTGTAAATGTTGCTAATAGGAGGGAGCTAGCTGAGCGGAGAATTTCTTGTAAAACTCTGCAGGGTAGCCATCAGGGCCTGCTGCTTTTCCACCTTGGAGTGACTTTATAGCATCCAGTAATTCTGATAATGACAGAGGTTTATCGAGCTCCTCCACACTAATAGCGTCAATTTGTGGTATCTGTAATTTATCCAGAAATGCATTAGATTGTATATTGTCTTCTTTAAACTCAGTAGTATATAGGGATTTATAGTAGTCTCTAAAAGTGTACATTATATTTTTGTGTTCGATGATTTTATCTCCGTTCGTGTTAGTAATTACGAGATTGCGTTGCATACATCTTGCTTGTGAATTTGTTGCTAAAAGCTTATTAGCTTTCTCTCCATGTTCATAATAATGATGTCTGGATTTGTAAATTAGTTGTTCGGTTTCTTTAGTTGTCAAGAGGTTTAATTCTGAATGTAGAGCCTGCCTCCTCTTATGTAGAGTCTCGCTTGGTAGTCTGGCATGTTCTTCATCTATTTTAGTAATTTCTTTTTATCTCTGCTACTTTCTTCGCTTGGATTTATTTCTGTGGGAAAGATATGAGATAATCTGTCCTCTTAAGAAGGCCTTAAGAGTTTCCCAGAGTATTCCTGCAGAGATCTCAGGGGATGTATTTGTCTCTAGAAAGAATTCAATTTGTTTGGATATAAATTCAGTACAATTCTCGTCAGCTAATAGAAGCGGATTGAGCGCCATCTGCGGGTGAGTGTATGGGGCTTAGTAATTTCAGCTCCAAGATCATCGGAGCATGGTCTGAAATAACAATAGCATCGTATTTACAAGATTTAATCTTAGGCAAGAAGTTATTATCTATAAAGAAGTAATCAATCCTTGAGTAGCAATGATGTACTGGTGAGTAGAAAGAATATGTTCTTGAATTTGGGTTTAAAACCTCCAGGGATCTGATAAGTTGTGATCAGTTATAAACTTTGTAATTATCTTTGCGGTGTTAGTTGCGTTCCCCTGTGGAGGAAGTCTTATCTAAAAGTGGATTTAGAACACAATTAAAGTCCCCAGCCATTATAAGTTTATGAGTGTTCAGATTGGGAATGGATGCAAATAAATTTTGTATAAATTCCTTATCATCAACATTAGGTGCATAAACATTTATCAAAATCATTTTACAGTTAGATAAGTCTCCCATGACCATCACATATCTCCCTTCAGGATCCAATACTACATCTGATGCTACAAATGGTACTGTTCTATGTATGAGAATTCCCACCCCTCTAGTTTTCTTTGTAAAACTAGAATGGAACATTTGGCCAGTCCAGTCTTTTTGCAGCCGGAACTGATCCTTACTTAGTAAGTGGGTTTCCTGTAAAAATACTATTTTAGCATTTAGACCTGTTAGGTGAGAAAGTACTTTCTTTCTCTTTAATTCGTGATTCAGGCCTTTAACATTCCAGCTTACGAAGTTAACTGTCCCATCATGGAGACACTGATTCTGAGTTTTTGGTGTCATATTATAGTCTTAACTGGAAGTGAAATAGTTTAGGTCTTAATTTCCTATTCCCCCAAGAGTTGTTGCCATGCAGCTTATTATTACGTTGATAGTTATAATTATAAAGATTGAGATGATAGATTAGATATAGATCAAGCCTGCTCTCTTTCTCTTCCCCTTAACCCCCACCCTCCCTTTTGCCTCCCCAGGTGAGGCTAAAACCCACTTCATGCAGTCCCAGTCCTCTGACATACCCAGAGACAGAGCACGTCCAAAGCACATCAAGCCCCCATGCAGTGGCGCTTAAGGTTAAAAGATAGAGATATCTGTTACCAATATAGTCTTTAAAAGAGGAAAAGAAAAAAAAAAAAAAGAATTTTGCACTTAATATATATATATATATATATATATATATATATATATATATATATATATATATATATAATCTTCATCAATTTTAGTGCATTAAGATGATATCCCCAGATAATAAACCCAGGTGATGGTGTTAAAGATGTGTCCAAAACAAGCATAACAAGTCTTAATGCAGTAATAGCAATAACAGCAAACCAAGGGTATGATATTGAACAGTCTCATTTAGGGTACACATGAAATAATTAGAAAAGAAAAAGAGGAGGAAAACGTAATTAAGCACAATAAAACATAAACATTTAGCCCTAGTAATACTAAGTAATGATAAGTAATAAGTAAGTAATAATAATATAAGAATATGAGAATATATGCTGATAAAAAACCCGTATTTTAAAAACAAATAGATCAGACAGTAGATTATTAATCCTAGCTTTATCATTTACCGCCATGACTCACAATTATGTATCAGAATAGTCCCGGGATCAGCTTTCTTAACTCATTTTCTGCCTCCTCCTTGCTAGCGAAAACATATAAATGACCCAGCCATTCCACTTTCAGTTTTGCCGGATACAGGAGGCCGTATTTGACATTGGCTTGCCGTAGCGCTGTTTAATATTATAGAAGGCGGCGCGTTTAATAGCTGTTGCTGGAGAGAAGTCAGGGAAGACGCGAATGTGGCAATCTTCATATATAATATCTTCCTTTTTTTTCCTGAGGAGTTCCATCACCTCTAACTTAAATGATAATCGTTCAAAACGAACTATAAAAGATCTTGGTCGGGTCTGGCGGTGTTTGATCAGCGTGACGCGTAAGCCGCTGCTATCTCAGATTCTGCTTTAAAGTCGCCCCGATTATTTTAGAAAAAGTTCAGTTGCGAATTTCACGGGTTTAAACTTTCGATTCTCCGGCAGGCCTTCAATTCTGACATTATACCTTCTATTCCCATCTTCTAAAGCAGCCAGTCTGTCTCCAAGTTTTTCTCCGAGTTTTTTACATTCCGAACTGACATTTACTGCTCTTTCCTCGGCACTGGCAGCTAGATGTTCGGTTCATATTAAATTAAAACAGGGCTCTTCTACAGAGCAACACTCTAGGATGGATTGGATGCCCAGGGCTGTCGCCCCCTCAGCCCCCTTCTCTACATGCCACTGGCTGGCATTAGAGCTCTCTGTATGCTGGGAGTCAATCACACCCAGGTTTTATTTAATGCAGTTATTGACAACAAATCACTGCATTGCTTTCTAATCCTGAGAAGTGACAACAGGACGTTTATACAAGCCAAGGAAAACCCAAATAAGTTCCTAGTTTCTTAAAGGGCAACTAGAAAAGAGTGCATACGCCCTAGACATTCCTTTTGAGGTTTAATATGTTTGTCAGATACAGTAAATACAAATTATAATAATGACTTGATGATATGAATTATTATGGGCGCCGGTCGTTATTTAGGTGGTTTGGCTGTATTTTCCCACTTTATCAAGGATACCATCATTTCCTACTTTCTCTAAAATGTTGCATATGGATGGGTCAGAGTTGTTCTTCTCCCATCAAGTTCTCTTTTATAAATCCTGACTTTAGCATTGTAAGCTGCATGTGTACATAAAGCGTCTCAAAATGTTTTGTAAATCAGCGTCCTGGTTTTTCATTTTCTTCACAAAAATCCTCGCTCACATTCTGTGTCTTGTAACACACATCTTGTCAGAGGAATAAACTGCTAAATTACTAACTAAATTTACTTCACAAAATAACTAAGGTAAAGGATGTTTTTAGACAAATAAGATTTAATTTTTTAGAGAAGGAATTTTATGATTTTCCTCTGTCTAGCAGGACCCTTACCGAGATTTCCCCATATTCTTCAGTCTCTCAAAGATTATACAATGAACTGGATTCCCTGCAACACAAATACATTCTAAAACGGAATAAAAGAAAAATATTTGTTCTTTACACTTGACATGGTGAACGTCTTGTAGAAGGACCGAGGGCAATGTTGTCACCGTACGGTCCTTGAAGCCTGGGTGTGCCATCTGAGCAGGACTCCTCTCGTGTTCACATGAGCTTCTCTCTGGGACTCTGGGTATTTCAGGCCATTGGCTCATTCAAATGACAAAGCAGGCCAAAACAGATGCTACAATGAGTAGAAAGAAATAAAAACTGGTCAAATTAAATCACATTTGCTAAGTATTGTTGGTACAGAATGAGGACTTACATCACCTATTAAAATGAAGCATGAAGAAAAAAATGCTATGGAATTTAGAGATAAAAATGATGACAGCATGGAAGCAAGCTGGGCCATTGTGGCTTTTCCAGTTGCTTTGCTTACATGTCAAACAAATAACATAGGACTTGTCATGGCTCATCACTCACTTTTAACTTTAAAACAATAGAACAAACACCATATATGATACAATTATGGTCCTACCCATGCCACTGGAAATATGGAAATTACTGCTGTGTGCCATCTCATTCCAGAATCTAAACTCACTTATGTCAGGTTTGATAAGCAAAATGTCATTTCTCAGGGGAGGTTTTTTAATTTTTTTTTTCAGTGCATCCTTTCACCACCTTCCTCTTCTGCAAAATTATACATGACAAACTACACGCACATAACATAACTAACTAAAACATGAATGATGTCAGTTTGAACATTCATAATATATAGACGTTAAATGTCAGGAAGATGTTTGAAGAAGAAGAAAAAAAAGCAAAACAAAACCGTACAATACGACGATTACTCAAGCACTCGCCTCTGGGTAAACAGTGTAAGAGGAGCCTCCGACAGTTATTATGACTGCAAGTCCTGGGAACTAAACCTGTGGCTGCTGCCGTGTTCACCCACTCACTTACCTATGCAGGCTTTCTCAAGCTGTTAACTTGGCTGGTATATGCAGAGTACAGAAAAGCTGCCCTTTTGAGGGGGGGTTCTACTGAATTCAAGTCCAGACTGAGCCATGGCCTCCCACCTGTACTCATAAAAGATCAGAAGGTAGATGATGTGCCGCCTCATCAGTGCATCGACTGGTGATGTCTGAGTACTGAAAACTACATCTGCTGTGGCTCTTCATTATCAGCTCTCTTAAAGGCGGTCCTTTTGATGGAGTTACACACCATTTACTCCAAATGTATATTTTTCTATTCATATTTTCACAAAGATACTTGCCCACACCTTCAAGCTAACATCCTTCATTCATTGATGTTTTCAAATGCCAATGTATAATCTGATGTTACGGGAAGGTTGTTTCCTTGCATTAGGGTGTTTATTTTTAGAACCGGTTATGTTTATTTTTACCACATACAGCTTGTCCACTGCGTACGTGACACATTTGTATGTCTAATAGGCGTTTTTTAGCAGACGTTTCAAGTGTAGATGATTCATCTTAATCTGAAACCTGCTCTTTGTCAAGAACACCTCTGGTCTTTGCAGTTCAAATTTACGCCCCTACTTCGTTGGAATAGTTTAGAGATGTCACACTCACTGAGCTGTCTAATCATTTTCATCCAGTTTTAAATATGATTCCCTGATGGCTGTCTCCAGACGTATATATTACACATCTGGCTTCAGTGAGACAATACAAACAGTGCCTACCGTTAAAAGTGGTATACTTGAACAAATGACACATAAAACTGACATGGTGTATTCATTCTCATAATATACAGTACAATAATAAAAATGCATATATATCACCTCTACATTTATCACAACTTCAAATACAGAAAATTAGAATCAGGTGCTCAGGTTAGATGGCAAACATTAGAAGCTCCTTAGGGAGTATGCAGGTGTGATCCGTCTTACTTATAAAGTGCAGATATCTAAGGTTTGGTGTTGGCATTATGCTGGCATCAAAAGAACTCTTTAAGGCAACATTTCCCAGTTTTTCCAAAGTGTTGTGCACGCATGGGTCAGAGTTTTTGGAAATATATGCAAGTTCTCCCATCAAATATTTTTTGTTTGTCTCAGCTTATACTTGGAAAATTTCATATGCATATTTTGAGCCTCTTTTTTATTGTGTAAACACAAAATTTATGAATCTGATTCCTAGTTTTTTTCCTGTAAGTTCAATGGAAAACTGTGGTCTTGATCAAACGTTCTTTTTGGACAGCAAAGGCTTTTTCCTGGCAGATGCTGCATGCAGGTCTCTTTCTGATTGTCAATACATGCACTTTGACACCAACTTTTGTAAGAGTTATCTGCAGGCCTATCAAAGAGTTTTTCGAGACTTCCTTTATTGACAAACAGTCGGCTCTTGTGCTGAATTTTCTGATCCATCATTTGAAATGTATGCCACTTGTAGACTTTCCTTACAATGGCATGATTGGCAAGGAATTTAAAAAGATTGCCAAATTATCTGAAATCGGACCCCTAGGCATCCACGGCCTTCTTTCTATGGGCTTTAGAGAGCCGGTTTTGTAATGATGAACACCACACCCTAGATAGCTGCAGTTTCAGTAAGACAGTTTTCTCCTTAATACTCCCTATAAGAAGATTCTAATCTGTCATCATCCTTACAAATGAAAGAGAAGTGGCTGAGAGTATTAAAGATTTTAGTTGTTGAAGTCAATTAAAAAATGCTTTTTGCTCCTAAAAACTTTTTTTGATTCTTTTTTTTTTTTTACCCATAGAAGAATTTTTTACTTTTTTCTTCAACCACACAGGAGCAAAACTAACTGAATGTTTGAATGAGTTTGCAAAGAAAACTAAACAAGCAAGTATCGATGAGACACTGCAGTAAGCAGCAGCAGTAGCTGACACCAGCATCTTTGTAAGTAAGTAACTGGCATCGCAGTGATGAATAGTTATAAGTAACAGAAACAGTGATTCCTTAGTGGAGTAAAAAAAGGTAGGGGAGCATTAAAGAGAAAGGCTCAGCGGTTAGGCACAAGCGGCTGTAGGAGAAGACAAGACAGTAAGAAATTAACTAGCAGCGGATATTCAGTAGCCGCGTTTTCTAGATTGACCAGTTCTTAGTGGTCAGGAAAGTAGAGCAGTTAAGAGAGTGACAACGTAAGGGTTCATTAATACAAAGAAGTAAAAACTGTGCGAGTGGAGAGGTTTTAAGTAAAGAATAAGATAAGCACAAAGTTAAGAGAACAGACAGTGGAAAGTTAACCTCACAGAGGGGTAAACAGCTGGCAGTTAAGGGGGAGAATATTTTAGCAGCTTAAAGGGTCAGAAAATGTAAAATAATTGTTTAATCTAATTTTTGACTTAATTTTTTTGTTTTACTATTTAATAATTCTTTGCATTTATATAGCATTTTTCTCACTACTCAAAGCGCTCAGCAATTGCAGATTAAGGGCCTTGCTCAAGGGCCCAACAGAGCAGAGTCCCTTTTGGCATTTACGGGATTATGGGAATTAAAGTCTTTTAGATTTTAATAAAATAATAAAAAAGTTAAGGCAGTTTTAGTCATCCAAATTCAAATTTTAATAAGGATGCCAGCGCAATGCAAGTCCTGTTGGATGTTGGACTTCCTAGAGTATGGCTTGAAGAAGCCATTATTCTATGACTACATTTGCAGAGATGATAGCTGATCCAGCACCTTGAGCTCAGGGTGGCTGAAATGGAGGAGTTGGATGGCTTGAGTTGTAGTAGAGAATCGGCAGATCTGGCCCAGGTGTCATTTAGAGGGATAGCATTCACCCCTAATGTGGTGTGCAAGGAGACTCCAGACCAGACAAGCAGAGATGGGTAGGCCATGGTTTCAAGGTGCAAGATAAAGAGTGCACACCGTCCAGGGGCATCAAACCCATAATTGGAAGAGTCAAACTGTTTTGAAGTCCTTGCAGAGCTAGACAGTGTCTGTGAAGATTTTGAGGTGGTAAGCAGGCATGAGGAACCCCAACGGGCCACCTCAAACCAGTTCCCAGAAAGAGTGGGATGATAGTTGGGGGCTCAGTCATTAGGGGGACTGAAGCACTGGTTTATTGTTTTAATGTCAGTAAATGTAAATTATTACATGTAAAAAGTACACCTTATGAGAAGGACTTAGCGTAGAGTTCACTACGACTCCTATCAACTTCCAGACAGTGTTCAGAAGCCATTAGGAAGGATAACATAATATTAGGTTATAACGACCTGATGTGTGGCATACACGTGCATGGAGGTTATTCTGAAGCTTTTTAATACACTGGTAAGGCCTCATCTGGAGTACTGTATGTAGTTATTTTTTGTCTCCAGGCTACAAAATGGACATAGAAAAAGATTACAGAAGAGCGACTAGGCTAATTCCAGGGCTACTGGAGATGATATATGAGAAAAGATTAAAAGAGCTAAGCCTTTTCAGTTTAAAGAGAAAACTAAGAGGAGATATGATTGAAGTGTTTAAAATTATGAAGGGAGTTAGTACAGTGGATCAAGACAGTTATTTTAAAATTAGTTCATCAAGAACCTGGGGACACAGTTGGAAACTTGTTAAGGGTAAATTTCGCACAAACATTAGGAAATATTTCTTTACACGGAGAACCAAAGACATGTGGAATAAACTACAAAGACCATAAGACTTTCAAAACTCAATTTGATTTGATTTGAGAAGAATTCAGTTTATAGGACTGGCAAGCTTTGTTGGCCTGTTCTCATCTACTTTGTTCTAATTTTATGGATTTGAACTGACGATAATTGTAGGGCTGTACTTGCTTTTCTACATGGCTAATGTTGATTTTTTTTAAACATTAGATTATGAGAATGAATGGTCCATGTCATCTTTATGCGTCAAGCATTCAAGTATATCACCTTAATCTATAGGCACTATATGCATGACAATCTCCTGTTTGCCTTTTCAAATCTATTGAAAAAGTCATCTATTTCAATGGGGTGTACTGCCTATTTCACATGAATGTGCACTCAGACGTTGTGTGGCATACTATTTTATCATGGAGGATTTGTGTGCTGTAAAGCAGTTTACCACCCTGATAGACACCAGTACTGCCTCTCCAGTTACTTAGCCCAGGAGCCAGAAGTGTTCATTAAGTGAGCGTAAAGCAGTGTTTCCCCGTAACATGAACAGTTTCAGTAAGCGTAATGCTCAGTCCATGTCACTTTCAGCTGTCCACTATCATACTATTAATTAACCTGAAAGAAAGAACAGCTCCAACAGCTGCTCTTCCTGTATTTTTGTTTCCTATCTAGGTGTCAGTCCTTTTTCTTGAATGCCCTGTCCATTGGCTGCTGCCAGTAAAGTCACTAGGTTGACCCACACTGTGAGATGCTAACAGACCCCTGTCTTTCCACTCCATTAGTAAAGGGCTGTCTGTTTCTCACAAACCCAAGAATGGACACTGATTGATTTATCATACCCACATTTTAAAAATATATTTTTAAGGGACACCGTTTTAACTTTCAGGAATCTAAAGGGTTTATTACAGAGTCCCAGATTCCCAAGAACCTATTTAGAATAAGCATCAGATATGGCTCCCACAAGATGCCCACTACAGCAATTTGCCCAGCCACATGAAGGAGGTGCGTGAGAATGAAGGGAATATTTCATTTTTACCCATGGATGCACGAGATGGCCAACCCAAGAGTATATTTAGGAATTTGCTTTTTAAGTATCTGCACGAGGGTTCTGGACTAAAACCCTTTGATTTTTGAGGGTAAGATGATGACAAACAGTATTCTGCTTGCTGGAGCATACATAAGGCAAGTGTTGTTTAGTATCACCACTGAAGGATAGGGTCAGGGTATAAATCAGTTTTCAACAAGTCAAAGGTTAACATAGCAGAAGAAATAGGCCAGGCAGCAGCTGTAAGCTACTTATTTTGTCACATGAAGTCCCTTCTGGAATGGCAGGCAGTGGGTGGCCTCTCTGGCATGAAACCTACTGAGCCGTGGAGTTTACAGAACTGCTGAGTCCAACACTCAATTTACAACAAAGTGCAGATTCATGCAAACCAGAGAATGGTAAGCAAATCCAGGAGCATTGTCTCATTGAGGGACCCGCTCTGGCAAACACAGCACTGTGGACCACCCCACGCCCCAAATATGTGACTCCACATGTGACTGCTGGCAGGGGCAACGCACTCGGCTACTTTCCAAACCACCACTATGGTCCCAGTTTAGTCTTCTGGTGGGCATCACTGGTAAATGACATTGCAGAGGAGAGCTAGAAGGTGTACTTTCAGAGTAAAGAATAGGTTTAAAGGAGAGACATTGATGGAGTAAAATACCAAATGTTTTTCAAATTATGAGGAGAATGTGGACATGCTCTGTGAACACTGCTACTTTAAAATGAGGACAAGGTTGCAAATATGAAAGCTGCTGGAATTGTTAATTTCAAACAAGCATCACAGAACAGTCAACACAAAATCCAAAGTATTCAATTAACACTTAAAAGCATAAATATGAAAATAATGTCCATATCCATTTAATTAAACAATAGCAATTGGATTGTAAACTGTCAAAATGAAGACTAATAAAACCAGTTACTTAAAAATGTGGCTCAGATGACCACTCTGGAGACTTTCAAAACTTGACTCTAGGAAAGTCGGTTATCACCAATTGGGTTTCTCGTATTCCTCTAACTTGAATGTCCTTACATTCATATTGTAAATATTTTGTCAGACGTTTTTCTGATTTGTATGGTTAGTGCTGTCCTAGAGCCCTGAGTAGCCTGAGCACTTTGCGTGTGGAATTTGAACCTTTCGCTCAAGTCTTGTATGTATTCTCTTTTTACTTTCCACCAAAATCATAATTATAATAACATCAAGCTGACTGACCTTAAATTAGACCAGTGTGACAAACTGTGGGTATGCGCAGAGATGGATTTGTACCCCATACCCTTGTGTCTGTAACAACTTGAAGATGATATAGCAGGAATAGACTGTCCTCAATGTCCCAGAAACGTAGGTATCAGTAAATGCGGTAAGTATAGTCATGCTTATAAATGGCCATTAACACCACCAGAGAGAAGGACAAATCTGTTTCAGCTACAGACAATGCTTTTTATTTTATTTTAAATTAGATTTTAAGACTATGCTAGGCACATTAGCTGTGGTAAGCTAGATAGCTGGCTGACTTCAAGCAAATGACACATACAGATAACCTTACACAAAAGTACTTTCCCGTCCATAAATTCCATTTAAGCAAAAAAGTGAACATTAAAGCTTTGTTGAAAACCCATCAGTCATTGTTTTTTGTAATCTTGATTAGGAGGAAAATATTTTCTTTCATTTTATCTTTTCAGTCAAGAGAGTGTTCATTATCATTGTTGACATCTTATTCAAAGGTTAGAAGACAAGACGTTATCTGGAGCCATCCCTGTACCGTGAAGTCATTTTTCAGAAATGTACTGCAGCCAGTCAGACTTTTTTTTTTTTGCCGTTTAGATTTATTTTTTCACTAATTTTGTAACTCTGTGTAATAGTTCATTGTGTTTGTTTGCATGGTTTCATGTTTAATTAACTATGGGTCAACTAATGCTAGCTTTATTGCTCTTTATCGGAAAGGCTCAGATTTCTGTTTAATTACATGTATTCATGAGAGGACTGTTGTAATCAAAAACTGTCATCATTCAAGCCAACAGCTTGCCATCATTATTGAGCAGGGATGGGGTTGTATATGTTGACCAGATATTACATTGCAGTGTGCATTGTGCATCAACAATGTATTGATCTGCTGCCGCAGCTGGAGCTTTTTGTGAACTCTGAGGAATGAACAGGAAGTGGAATTGGCAGGACACATGGCTGCATAACGAATGAGCCAAAGTGCGACTTGCAGGAAGATGACAGGGACTTACTGCAGGTGACCAGTGCAGCAAATATGCTTTTTTAAATTATTTTATTTGAAGAAAATAACATTGCATACAATCAAGTCAAATTTATACAACAAAATACTTAATAAAACTATGAAAACTACAGAAAGAAGGGACAGCCAGCAACATGGGCAAATATAGTGGTGGGGGAGGGAAAATGACCACCCCCAACCAGCATAAGTGCTTATTTTAAAATCTTGCCATATTTTTCAAAAGTTTTGAACAGATCCTCTAAGTGAGAATTTGATTTTTTCCAACTTCTGATAGTACATCAGTTACCCACCGACTTATAACAAACAGGTGGGTTGGGGTTCTAGTCAGGCAGGAAAAGTCTACATGCTACTGGTGAAGTGTAGCCAATTGCAATTTATTTGTGCTTCTCTACTTTAAGGCCATCTGGGAGTCCATCAAACACGGCTGTCAATGGATTAGAAGCTATTGTGACCCTGAAGCTTTCAAAGATCTTTCTCTAAAAAGATGCTAATTTGGGGCACTTCCAAAAAATTGGTGGCCCAGTGAGGCTACAGCAAGACTGCAACATTTGCAGGTTGTCTTCACCTGGATACATTTTGGATGATTTTAAACAAGATAATTATGACGGATGAAAGATTTTAAGTTTAATGATAGAATGTTTTGCACATATGGAGCTATAGTGTATTCTGTGTACGGCTGCTTTCCACTCCTTTTCTGAGATATTAAGTGAAAGATCCTTTCCCCATAATACCCTAGGATCTCTGAAAAGGGACTTTACAATGTTTTTATACATTGTTGAGATGCTGTCTGAGTCTTCAAGACTGATCAGTACTTCTGGAATAGAAATAGGTGGGAGGTGTGGAAAAATGGGTATGTTCCTTTTAGCAAAATTTCTAATTTGAAAATAGTGGAAACATTGTGTTGATGAGAAGATACTTTTGATGCATAATTGTTCATAAGATGCAAACATATTAAATATAGTCCTCTAAATGTTTTAACCCTGGATGTTTTCCAAAGAATTAATACTGTGTAGGTTTGAGAGGGCTGAAAAAGATGATTATCATATAGACGTGCAAAAGATAAAAGCCTCCCTGCCTTGAAGTGCTGTACATCCTGCATTGGTTCCACATTCTGAGTGATTGAAAGACAACTGGATTATTGGTATATTTACAATAAATTGTATTTACTGAGGCACAAAGCAGGGCATATAAAATACAGCAAGATTTTATTTCTTTTGCAGATCAGGCTTGCATATACAGTATTCATTAATTTGTGTCAATGTCCAGGCTTTTATAGCTTGTAAATTTCCTGTCCAGTAATAAAACTGAAAGTTAGGCAGTGCCATGCCAGCTTCTGTAGTGTCGCCTTTTGAATGCAAATACAATATGTTTAAAGTAAAACATGCTAGTTTAGGAGCTAAAGGCTAACATTTCCACAATATTTTTTCTACCCTAAAAAAATTCAAGCCATCCAAAGGGTATAACGGGTGTTTTTAGAAGTTAAACCAGTTAGAGAATATTGCTGCATTCAGATAAAGCTTGTCACTTGGATTAAGAATCTTCTTATGCCACTAATCATCTTTCTTATGTCAAACAGAAAAAACATGGCAACAGCTGCTGGGTATTACAATTAATCTGATATTCTTTGACCATTTCAAATGTTTCAGAAAGCTTGTGTGTTTATATTTCTGGTTTCAGATGAAATATTATGAAGAAAGGCTAACCGAACTTGGGATTTAATCAAATGACACTCCAGCATATACTTGTGCAGAAATTCTGCACATAAACGACAAAAATAAAGGCAAAAGTGGTAAGGACTGTCATGGCACCAAGAGGTGCAAGAACCAGACATAAACTGGACACCAGCCCATCTCCAAACACAAACGCATGGCTTCCTGCTGTAAAGCACTCTTAAGTTTTTCCTACAGGAGGGGTACACTCCTGGTGGAGACCCTGGGGCTGCAGCTCTTAGTTGCAACTGGTTTCACAATCAGGGAGTCATTTTTGCCTTTTATTGATCTCATTGTTAAATTAGTTGATCTTTTTGTTCAATTTTTATCCTTTGTGTATTCAGAAATATGCATTATTGTTAAATATACAATTTATAAGAAAAAGGAAATAAACCTGGTAAAAATAAATGGAGAAAAACATTTTTTGAAGATTCAACATGGCTAAACAGAATAATTGATAATGCAAATTAAAGGACACACTATTCAACACAGGGTGAAGCCGGTCTAGATTTAATATTTTGCCAGAACCAGAATACAATTGAGGGTGTAGCGGTGATTAAGTGACCATAACATAATACAATTCTCAGTGATTTGGTAGAGTGCAATTGCAAAGACAAAAACTGTAAAGTTTAACTTTGGCAGGGCAAATTTTGAACAAATGCAGCAAAGTCTAAAAGTGACAAACTGGGATAAGTTTTTAATTTTGCAGACAGGCAAGGAGCAATGGAAAAAGATTTAAAATGTTTTACATTTAATGCAGGAAAGGTACATACCTAATTTGAAATTACTAGGAAATAAATAAAAACAAAAAAAAACTCTGCAGTGGGTTAATAAAGAATTGAAAAAGCAACTGGAATTGAGGAAAAACAGCTGTATATGGCCTATAAGACTAATAACTGCAATGTGAACTACGGAGGATATAAGAACATCGGGTCAACCACTAAGGAGGAAATTAGGGAAGCAAAAATGCAGTTAAGAGAGAAATATAGCAGATATGACAAAAAATGACCCAAAGAGATTCTTTTAATGTTTTAGTAGTAAAAAGAACAGTCAAGGAGGAGGTGAAGTGCATCAGGAACAGTAAAGGGGAATTAAAAAATAAAGACAGTGAAATAGTGGATGCTCTAAGCTCACATTTTTGAAGTCTTCAGACATGAGGATGTGAATAATCTCTCAGCCTTAACAATGACTACTAATGAGGTACTGAGTGATTTGGAAATTGAACACGAAGAAAGGCTGCTTAGATTAAATAAACTGAAACCAAATAAATCACCAGGACCAGATAATATTTGTCCTTGAGCGCTTAAGGAGCTTCGTGAGTACATATATAAACCCTTGATGCACATTTTTGAGTCACTGTGAACTGAGGAAAGTCCGTAGGACAGAAACATAGGAAATATTACCCAGTTATATAAAAAAAATTTGGTGATCAGGCTGATCCACGCAACAGGCCAGTAAGCATAACATTTATCAAAGGTAAATTAATGTAAGGAATTATTAAGGATAAGATTGAGCAATACATGGGAAGAACAGGAGTTTTACTGTACAGTCAGCATGGGCTCAGAAGTGAGAGGGCATGTTTTACATGGTTTACCATCCCACCTTGGAATGTGTTGCAGGCCTGAAATACAGGAATGATTACATGGTATATTAACAAACGAAATTAAATAGAACAGACAAAACATGATTTAAATTTGGGTTCAAACTGTCTGCAATGAAATAAAAGTCAAACAAAAACATTTAAGAATCAGTGCATTTTTTTTATTTGCATTTTCCATACATTCCCAACTTTTTCTCATTTGGGATTGTACTAACAAAATGCTATGATCAAAGTGGAGTGTGTATGATATTATTAATCTGGACTTTCAGACAGCATTTGATAAGGTACTACATGAGAAGTTGAGTCTCAAACTAAAAGAATTGGGAGTTCAGGATGGTGTTTGTAGATGGGTGCAAAACTGGCTCAGACACAGGAAGCAGAAGTTGATGATACAAGGAACGTTATCTGAATTCAGTGATGTTAAGTGTGGTGTTTCACAGTGGTCAGTGCTGGGGCCGTTGCTATTGTTAATATATGTAATTGATTCGGATACGAATATAAACAACAGGGTGGTTAAGTTTGCAAATGTTACCATGATAGGTGCATTGGCAGATAATCTAGAATCCGATGAATCATTATTGAGGGACATGGATAGATGAAATTTAATGTCGGTAAATGTCAAGTATTATGTAGGAAGGGCACATTTTAGGTTTGAATACACAATTGGAGGTCTGAAAATTGAAAGGATATCTTATGAGAAGGATTTAGGAGTCACAGTTGACTTTTCACAATCAACTTCCAGACATCGTTTAGAAGTCATTAAGAGGGCTAACAGAATGTTAGGTTATACTGTACTGCATGATGTACAGAGTACAAATCAAGGGAACTCACACTTTAAAACAAACTGGTTAGACCTCATCTGGAGTACTGTGTGTGGATTTAGTTTCCAAGCTACAAAAAAAAAAAAACACAACATTGCAGCACTGGAAAAAGTCCCAAGAAGAGTGACTAGGCTGATGTCAGGGCTACAGAGGACGAGTTAGGTAGAAAGATTAAAAGAGCTGAGCCTTTTCAGTTTAAGCAACAGACAATTAAAGGGGACATAATGATTGAAGTGTTTAAAATTATGAAGGGAATTAGTACAGTGGATCAAGACTGCCTGACTCAGTGGCTCAATTTAGTTTAACCAATCAGTTAACCTAACCTGTGATTTGGGTAAATTAATGCTGAAGACTCAAACCAAGAGCTGCGGAGTAACCAAGTAGCAGCACTAACCACTGGATCACCATTATGTCTGTCTATAATCTAACTTGCTTTTTTAACCTCTCAAATTCAAATGACACAAAGCAAGATTACATTGTGTCTGACACTACACACTGACATCAGAAGAACTTGCACACAGAGAAATGTATAAAACAACTATAATACAAAAAAATAACTATATGAGATAAAAGTAATGTTTCAGATCATAAACTCTTAGGCTAAGCTGTAAGTAATCTTTGGGACTGAAGAGACATCTTTAGATTTCAGAGTTTTTAAATTTGTGTAACACCATGTATACTTGGACAAGCGCAACATGCTCTGTGTCTGTTAGTTGTAACAGATTCCAAGTATGTCAGTTACCTCAGGAAATAAAACAAAATCCTTGCAATTGACATGACAATTATATTTTTATTTAGAAAGTTATATACATAAATTTCATAAGTTAAGACAGAGTGATTCTGGGGTGAATTTAAAGCTTAAAGGCCCAAAGTGATTAGATAATGTGAGGATGCTCTGCTCACATACACAGTGCTCTGAAGTATCCCAACGAAAGCACAGAACATGGATCTGTCGATAGACCCAACACTGAAACTCTTAAAAATGGGAAGGAATACTGAATGTCACTTTCCAATATGGAAGTGTAAAACCTAAAATGTTTGATTTACCAGTATCTTAACTGGTAGCTGAAACTACTACAGGAAGCTCCGACTGAGCCTCTGGTAGATTTGCAGGCAAGATGACAGGAATAAATATCTGAAACAAGACAAAGGTGAACAGAAGTTAAGGAACTGAAGAAAAAATGTAACCACAGCTTCACACGTGCAAAAATACGTTTTGTAAAAAAACAAAAAACAAAAACAAAACAGAACTTACAATATTTTCTTGAAAGTACAGGGTTCCAGCTATCGGGTTAGTAAAGTTTCTGCAAAGGAAACGGTGCTGATCCAGTTTTCGACTCGTGTAGAAGGCACACTCCTCATCCAATAAGACATCTGTCATTCGCTGCCTGGCTTGTGCTGAAGTGAGAGGAGGCATCTTAGACCTTGGTTGAATGACACCACCTGAAGAAAACATATTACTTAGCATAGTCCATTAAACATAAATCACAATTCCATAATGAAAAGTCAATTATTGCTGACAAAACACTTATTGCTCGTTATATTTTTCTGCTTCATATTAGTTGTCTCACTTGCTAAGATTTCAAACACTTGCTTATTTTATTCATAAACAACTGCATTTGTTTTTATCAGCATCTTATTAGCAATAAGATGCAAATAGTAAAGGAACCAGCAGTTGTCTGTCCACCTTGTTTACTTTTACACCTGCATGAAACCATTGTGTACTACTTGATTTAATAACATACTTAACAGGAAATTGAAGAGAAAAAAGTGAAGGATCAAGAATCACCCATCAGTTTTAGGCTTCAAATCATTTGGATGATATACTTAGAAAGGAAAAAAATCTGCAATATAAAAATGACCTGACATTACAGAGTTAAAATCCCAATGAACAATAAAACTAAATAAGAGCAGTTATTGGCAATGATTGCTTTCAGGACCAAAGTGGATCACACCAATCACCCCAGGTTTAGAAATAAAAGTGGAAATCGAAGACAGAAAGCCAGAGTGTTCATTTTAGATGCCAAGTATGAGCAAATGAAAATGCAGAGTAATCTAAAGAAAGAACGCATACACTTTCTCTGTGCAGTGCAGTGCAGTACAGTACATAACAATGTGCATAATCTCGTGATCAGATACTCGTTTACTGCTTCACTGCCACTGTAGTTCTGCTCATATTTTTTTTTGTACAATGAATCATACCATACAGTATATACAGCATAAACCAATCCAATTCAGTCCGAACTTACACATCACAATTTAAGAAATTCCAGTCTGGCTTCCACACCAGTCACAGCAAATGGCACTAACCCATGTTATAAATAACATTCTATTATCCCCTGATGAAGGAAATTTTACAGCAGTTAGGCTGTTAGATTTAAGTGCAGTGCTTGACATAGTTGATCATTTTGTCACTTTTTAACTCTGTTGGAACCAACATTAGTTTTATTGAATCAGTGTGCAATTTAGCAGTAATCTTTGACACTAGTGTGCTGCTTAAAACATACATTACAAAACGTTCGAAAACCATTGTGAAAATTAAGAGCTCTCTAAATATGCAGGATACTGAGAAATCATGCATTTATTTCTAGTAAAATTCATCCATCCATTCATTTACCAACACGCTGAATTCGAATACAGGGTCACGGGGGTCTGCTGGAGCCAGTCCTAGCCAACACAGGGCGCAAGGCAGGAACCAATCCCGGGCAGGGCGCCAACTCACCGCAGGAAACACACACACACACCAAGCACACACCAGGGCCAATTTAGAATCGTCAATCCACCTAACCTGCATGTCTTTGGAGTGTGGGAGGAAACCCACACAGACACAGGGAGAACATGCAAAGTCCACACAGGGAGGAAGCGAACCTGGGTCTCCTTACTGCGAGGCAGCAGCGCTACCACTGTGCCACCGTGCTGCACTCTAGTAAAATTGAGTACTGTAACGCAGTGTTCACTGGCTGTTCAAATTGTTCATAATGCAGCCTTCATCTAATTCAAGATGATGATAAGAATTATTATAAATATCAGAAAATATGAAATCATAACTCCAGTTCTCAAATCCTTGCACTGGCTTCCAGTTAAATTTCAAAATTTTAAGATTTCAAAATACTCCTTTTAACATAGTCTTAAATGGCCAAGGCCCTGCTTACTTAGCTGAACTTGTTATTACTTTAAAATCTCATGATGCTGACCTATTTAGAATTCCAAGTATTAATACAATAACAGCAGGAGGTTGAGCTTTTAGTGACAGTACCACAAAACTGTGGACTGGTCTGCCTGCTACTATAAGAAATGCCTTTTCAGTCTCAGCTTTTAAATCCAGGCTGAACACTCCCTACTTTAGTCTAGCATACCCAGACCACAGTTGATGATTAGCTGTACATACTGCATTTCTGTTTGTTAGAAATAATTTATAAAATAGTATATTATTTATATTTTGGTAGAAATGACTAATTCTTTTCTAGTCTGTTTTTTCCCTCTGTATCTTCATATACAACATGGTGCCACTGCTCTACTACCAAGCTGTTCTCTTGAGAAATTGGAAAAGTCATCTAAGATAAAGGAGTATTGAAATCATCAGATGGAAAACTTCTCTCATTAGATGTGTTGGCTTAGAATAGACTCTGCTACAGAAATGCCAAGGAGTGACCAGCTGGTTGAGGTCTCCAGGACTCTGCTGATTTCTGAATTTGTCTTTGAATTTCCCTTTTATAATTATAATCTCTTCCATTGTGAACTCGCCTTAGCTCAACAATTAATCAATTAATGGACAGATATGTTGGTCTCCATGTGTTCCATCAGTTTCTACTTAGTACAAATTAAGATGCAGAATTGTTAAAGCACAGAAAACTAATTCTGTATTATGTAATTTGTATAATTTTGTCATATAATAGAATTTGTTTCTGACTAGTTTATACATTTATTTTCAAATGTAAGAGGAAGAGGAGATTTTCCTTAGAGGATACAAATTTAAAATCGTGCCTATTATTCTGAACCCACTTTTTGCAAAATGAATGTGAGGAATTAGCCTCAGCATTAGAACTTTAGGATCCAACCCTAGTCCATTGTGGAATCCGTTGATGCAAATCCTCACCCATCATAAAATACACATACCGTATGTCATAATATACTGTTATGCTGAAGAACTTCATTACTTTGGAGTGAAGTAGTAATGCTGACAGTGCTGCTCTGTGCAATTTCATTTGAGCAAAATAAAACTAAATGGGAAGTCCCCTTATGTTAAATACTAGAAACATCAGTAACATTTAATCACTACATCTGTCTGTAACAACTCAAATACATAACTATTATTTGGACTTCCTTTCTGTTTTGCCCATTTGCCTTTCTCTTGTCAGATCTAGACACACACACAAAAGCAATATAACTAAGTAAAGTTCTTTCTTAAGAAAGTCTCTTCACATGAAGCAGTACAGCTGAGTCAAAATCAGATTCTCCATCTTCACTAGAGGCACAGAACTAAGGCAATAACCAATAAATGTAATAATTCTCTAGGTAGACTAAGTGCATGTCTCTCATTTAAACTGTCACAATTCTGTCACCTTGTGGCCAAAAGTTGGAATGTCAGTCAAATTATGTAAATGTCCATATATACCATGGTGGTGTATATTAGCACTCTGCCAGTGTCTTGTATTTTCTAATATTATATTAACACTGTATTAAGTGATAAACGGGAGGTGGCCCTTATTCATTTTTGTCAGGAACAGTAGTTAACTGTAGTTATCCACAATCGGTGTACTGCATGTAACTTAGATTCTGGCCAGACACAATTAGCCTTTTACTGACTGTTAAAAGACAGCATACTGTTTATTGTAGATGAGGTGATTTGTGACAAAAAAGTTAGGGATAGTGTGTTTGCTTCCATTACAAATATGCCCCTCTTGGATACATCAAGTGTTTGAAAGCTGGACTTTCTTGCTAACAATCTTTGGGAAAAGCTTTAACCTTAATTGCTGTTGACAAAATGAATAGATCATTGCAACATTGCACAGCTATATCTCCATGCAAGATTTTGTTGATGCAGTGCACTTACAGGAAGAACTTCATGGGATTAAATAGATGGGAGGATATATTTATGGGTGCGGTGAATTTTAAAAGACTGTTCCTTTTTTTCTGACAAACATGAACTTGATTTGCAAATGGTTAACCTTTAGGTTATCAACAATGCACTAGTTATTTTAGGTTCAGCACAACGTAGCTGATAACTAGGCTAAATTATTCTTCATATGCAGTTTTTACATTGCTTTGTTATCACTCTGTCCAAATTGGTGAGCAGAAACATATCATGGACACAGTTATAGTACAAGTACTGTAAATTTAATTTCTGTAACTTCCAGCAAGCAGCACTGCCCATTTTGCCAGCTGCTCACTGACACGTCAGCAGAACAAACTGACATAATGATGTTTGATGGTGCAGCAAAGAACGGATCCTAAATCCTTTTCTGTGAACCCTGCAAGGAAATTGTGTCTTACTGGCATGAGTGTCAAAATAAATGGAGATGGCAGAGTACATACAGGACAAACATTTTATGGCAGATGTCTGTTTTGTATGCAGCATTTTCTTACACTTGAACTCAATGAATCTAAAATTACAGGGGTCAGTTGTAATTTGTTGGCGACTTAGTTGAGCATCTTTCTGCATTCAAGGCAAATCTAGAGATTTTCTTATACAACCTAAAGGCAACGAAATTACAGCACTTTCCATAGCTTAGATACTTTTGAGCATGACAGAATTTCTTAAACAACTGACAGAGGTTTGCAGAGAGATTCCAAGATACCATTATTCATACCAAGATGTTGCAGTTTGACAATGATCCATTCTCCTTCATATCGGAGTCAAGCATCTGTGTCAAAACCAAGGAAGCACGTCCACAGATTGATGAGAGCTCACAACAAGTGGAATAAGTTGACGTGTAGTCACCCTTTGTCTTAAGGCAGCACTTGCAGTCTGAGGGTGCAGTGGGTCTTTGGACTACTCAGGTCAATTAATATCAATACCCAAATATGAGAAAACCAGCCTTGCTAGTTTTGACAATGCTTGGAGCCATTCACATTTGAGAGCCAACATTTTTCTCATATGAATGTTATTAAAATGAGCACACATTGCCAAGGTGTATCATTTTCTAAGGATTGCCCTCACTTCATGAGCCAAGCTGTAATTTCTAAGTGCAATTGAGTGTATGTTTATAAGTAGTTCTACCTGTACTATTCCAAAGTTAATCTGCTACCTATGGTGTTTTTAATGAAGAATACCATATATAATGTTATTGTATGTTCAGATCTTCTTGATAACATGCTTAGATTCTGTTCTGTGCAATAAAATACGGACTCATTTTAACCCGTGTTTATCTACTTTTAAGATATAATTTATATTTCGTTTTAATTTTATTTTTTATATTTTTTAGTTCTTATTTAGTTTTTTTTTTTTTTTTTTTTACCATTTTCTAATTTTAATATTTAGTTTTAGCGTTCTATCATCTTCTAAATTTAGTTTTGGTTTGTTTTTACTTTTTAGTTTGTCAGCATTTACTGATTTTTAACATTTTTGTCACATATTTATTAGTGTTGTATTACTCACCAAAAATTTACACACAGACACAATTTTCTCCAAGTATAAAAATATTTTTCAAATTAGTTGTCAAATTATAATTCATGGTGTACCTATCAACATAAAAAATAGAATTCAATTTTGTCTTGATAATTTGAAAGTTCTAGGATTTCCTGTATAATCAAAAAAGGCAAGAATTAAATAAGTGTGCTCTAATGTCATTTGTTACCTTAACCAGCAACAAGGTTTAAGCAAACGTTTATTTAATTTCAAAAACAAATTTGTTACTTTTTAGATTTCCTATGCAAGCAGTAAGATAACCACACACATTTTATATTATTCTGATATCTCCTGATGCAATGTCATCTACCCATTTAGGTGTATTTTTTCAGAGAATTCTTATCTTTTAAATACTACTGAAATCACTACTTAATATATGTTGATAATAGCAATATCAGAAATGGAGATTAGTTTTTTCCATGTATATACTGAATTTCTACAAGTATACCATTTATGTTAAATACTGAACATCTGCTATAGCAACATCTAGATCTTTCACTTAATAAGCAATAAGCAAAACCTTGGAAGCTTCTTGTAAGCCTAACCTGGGAAGATGTAATTTAACAACACATGGAGGAATAAACATATTTTGGCAATTTAGATGGTTTAATGACACACTTATAAAATCCAGTAATTAAACACTATCTGCACATTCAAGTTATGCACACTCAGTCCACATACACATGGGGGAACCATTCAAGCTCCATACAGACGCAGGTCAGGTTAGCAATTTCTATATTGCCTTTTGAATGCACTGAGCACTTCATAAACAGTCAAAGGAATAAAACAGAAAAAAAGCAAAGATTAATAACGCATGATAAAAACTTTTACAACTTAAAACTGCTGAGCCAAGCATATTCAAGTCACAATGTCTACATACAGGAGTCCTTTAATGTTAATTAAAGTGAGCAAATCAAATAAAATACTGGCAAAAATATTTTAAAATCTACTATCATCTTAGTCCTACAGATTTGTTTTCAGTGTTTAGCCAACTAAAAAGTGTTGGTAAACTAGAGTGGTAAAGAAATAAGGGACCTGCCACTCCATGGAGACCAATGACTATCATCAAGGAACACTACTGTATGTGATGTTGACTACATAGTAATCGATTTCCACCACTCGTGTAAACTAGTACAACAAAGTTATACTTAAACTTGTACTTCATTTCAGAAAACAGGAAAAAGGTAGTAGCATATTTCATTAGAATCCTCCTAATTAAAACTCCCTCAATTATTTTTCAGCTTCCCATCTTTACTATAGTATGTCAGACATCACAGCTTTGTAGAACAATTCATGGACGCCATAGAGGTGTGAGGTACACTCATTCTAACTACTTGTGAAATTAATATGCATTATCACAGATTATGTGAATAAAGTACTTGTGGAGGTGGAGACAATAAATAAGGTCAGCCATTTGAAATGAAAAACTGCTTATGGTGGTACGAATCAGTTAAAATGTGGTTACTGGTTATCTTTAAAGATACAATATTCTACAAAGTGAAGAATATTGGACTCTCAGAATTAACAGAATAATAATCCTTAAAGCAAATAAATGAATAATTAACAAATTTACATTTTACCATTTAATGCCAAAACGGCGAGCAAAATGTGTTTTATGTTGGAATACTTTGGCTTTCACTACTACTCATTATTTTTACTATTATTTTTACTATCCTTCTCTGTGATGAAAAAGGGAAAAGCTACAGTTTTCCTTATTACTTTGTTTCTGATATGAAGATTTGTTATCAGACCACACGGACCAGTGTACCCACACAAATTTTTTTTTTTTTTTTTAAAATCACCATACCTTCATTCAGTGAAAAGGCTGCACAAGACTGTAATGCTGAACAGCCTGATGCAACGTTCTCTGCGTCAGTCAAAGAAGGTGATCCTGAAGATCTAAAAGGTACTGGATTAGAGGCAAACCGTTCTTTTTCCACAGCAATAGATGACTGAGAAAAAGCAGAATTCTGTGAAGCTTGGGTCTGTGGAACTGCTACAACAGGAAGGGGTAGTGGCCCACATACTTTTCCACCTTGAGAAAACATAATAACAGATTCTCTGTGTACAGCCTGGAAAAAAGGAGGAGGAACTGAAGGGACAGCTTGATTTTGTTGTGAATGGGACTTCTCTTTATGTTGGTAATCTGTAAGCTCCTTGTCCATTGGGGATTTCTGAAAAGAAAAAGAAAAATGTGAGCTTAAACTGACTTCAGAATAAAACAGATTTATGCCAAATTAACATAATTTAAAACTTGACCTCCAGTGTAAAACAACATTTTAGATTAATTGCATGGGCATCCCTGTACCCCAGTTGGTAGTGCTGCTGCCAAACTGACTCCATGTCCAAAGTCTGAATCCTGGACACAAGAATTTTCATTGATCCAAAAAGCAACATTGAGTAGAGTTATCACATGCTCCACCTCCTCAGCTTTGCTGCCTAGCAGAGCAGACTGCTCTCTACAAGTGCCAAATAGCAACCAAGAAGGACGTATCCCCGCTTTAAATTCAGACCAATTTTGACACTTTTCAAACAGCTAGAATAAAATAATGTTTAGCTAAATAATAAATGAAAAAAAGCTTAAATTCTCCTTTGCCGAGTCCCTTTATAATTATGAACGTCAACACAGCTTAGAGGAAATTTATTCAGGTTTTGTTTGCATCAAGGTTAAAGCTTGGTAATCAATATAACCTGTCATTTTACCTTCTTTGGAAGTTTGGTTCTTTGCAGTGCAACGTCCAACTCAACTTTTTATAACCTTCTTCATGAAAACAGTTTGAGTGTTTTTAAATATGCCAAATTATTTCCTTTTTGACTTTCACACACCTCACCACTGCATCATTGACTTCTACGACTGTTGGTGTAGTAACTAAAGTACTGTATTCTCAGAAAGGGCCCTCCCGTTTACAAAGAATTATTTGCTGCATGTCCATGTTAAAAGAAAACGTTATGTAGAGTGACATATTGGACCTAAAAAAAGGACAAGTAGCCAGAAATATATTTAATTTAAAAAATTTTAATGTTTTCCCATCCATTTGTGATCAAATCTACCAGAGTCTAATCTGAAAGTATCAGACAAGTGAGAAAGCAAAAGCAGACAGCAAAGACAAGAAAATGTTTAGGCTAGCAGTAATGGAGTCTGATGAGGAATGCTCACTATTAATTCAATATCGTAATTCAACAAGTTCTACAGTTCCATTTGTTTACCATGTTACATGCCAATTTGTCATTTTTGGTTGCAATTTTTACAGAAAGCTACTTTCCTTGTCATCAACCAATTTCACTTCAAATATCACTGCAAATTTAAACTGCGGGATTTTTACAATATATATAAATATATATATATATATATATATATATATATATATATATATATATATATATATAAATATATATATATATATATATATAAATATATAAATATATATATATATATATATATATATATATATATATATATATATATATATATATATATATAATATATATATATATATATATAAATATATATATATATATTTTTTTAATTGTGTGAACTTGATGGTGGACCCAATGCATCTGCCTTCCCTCGGGTTCTTCTCTAAACATGCATAAGATACTTTTCAAGTCGTTTTTTTTTTTTTTAGTTAAAATATTTGTAAAATGGTTTCTGAACGTTAGCAAAACAAACCTCAAGGTAAGCTTCAAAAAGAGTGGGCATAAAGCAAACTTTAATGAGAGTTTTGAAACTAAGTGGCTAATTGGCATTACATGTCACGTTTTAATAACCAATTACTGTAAGGTTGTCTATGGTGCTGGACTTGTCTTTTATCCACAACAAATAAGCTCAACTTGGCATTTACTTTACTGGGTACAGATGTCTGTTTATCATCTCAATCAAGAAAATCCATATTGGAGAAATCCAAAACAGCAAGTATGTATAACAGATGATACAACACTTAAATTATACTTCATGTTTTCACGATAAACATGCCAATTTTTTTCAATGCTGGTCTGACAATAAAATTCAAAATTTCTACCCAACATACAGAAAGCTCCTAAATGTAGTAAGGGTGCCAAAAGCAAATAAAATAAATAGAATGGTCTAACTTGGGCAATGCAAAGAAAAGAAAATTGACCTTGTAAAAAGACAGATCTGGTAAATGAGAGCCAAAATTAATTAGAAAATCGATTACTGTACTTGAATGAGACAAAAGACTTAAAAAAATATTACAGCTGACAAGATGGTTATTGGCCTGACAGTACCAGGGAAGCCTAATAGACATTTTGTAATTTTGCAGCATAGGGTGCAGTTTTTGGAATAAGGTATATATATTTTTTTTTAATACAGAGCAGGGATTCAGTAGAAGCTACCAGCACAGTGCACTATAGTTAGAAGACCCCAAACTGTGCTGTTTATTCTTTACAGTTACTCTAAAATTGTTTTCAAACAAAAAAAGCCTAGGATGGAGAGTTCATACTCAGTACTCATCAGTCTTAGCCAAGCAGACACACTACCTTAAAAAGTGTGGTAAGTCTATATATAATATTGAGTTCTTTCTAAACACATAGTGTGCTGAAACAAGCTAAAATTTTGGGTTGTGTCAACATAAATGTAATTTTGCACTCCACAGAATATTGAATCATTAGGCTTGTTTGGTTACCTAGGTTGTCAAGACAACAAGGCACAGAAGTAATGCCTTTGGCCAAAGAGACATTCTGAGTCAAAATGAAAAAAATGAAATATAGTTATGAGCTTTCGGGAGTTCAGAAATTAAGCAAACACCAGCTGAGTCTGACTATTGTGCAACTGTTGAATGTTGGAATTGACAAAACATGCCTGTAATGTTCCTCTTGCGCCTTACAGCTTATTGAATAATGCAGTCACACTCACTCTCTTAAGGCAAGAAATAAATCTGCTTTTCAAAATAATTAAATAAGCGATCGATAGATAGATACTTTATTAATTCCAAGGGGAAATTCACATACTCCAGCAGCAGCATACTGATAAAAAAACAATATTAAAATTATACTATAATAAGTATAACAGTAGGGGCACAAGGTGCTGAAGATAATTGGTTACTATAAAACAGTTTTTGGAAGAATGCCATTTTAAGGCTAACTTTTATTATGCACATGAAGAACGAATTAGCAGATTTGTTCAGAATTTTCTTGTTCCAGAGTTTCAGGTGTTTGTAATCCAGTTGTTGCTTTCATTGAGAGATAAAGCAAGGTTACATAATTACAGAAAGACAGGGGCTTCACAAAAGATAACCAAATCTGTTACAGCCCCATTCTCCAGGTGATAGGTCCAGAGGTCTATAACTACAGGACCAACATTAAGGTTCTCCTAGGGCCACTACTACTTTGAGATTTTTTTAACCCTGCCTGGGTGTCCACCCAAAGTCTGGAGAGGAGAAAAAAAAAACAGTAGTAATATCTCATCCACATATTTTAATAGTTGCCTAAGTGCCTAGTGAAAACTAGTCAGTTTTAATTGAGCCTTGAAAATTTTCATTACCCAAGTCTAGGGGAATTTCTTCATAGGACACAAAGGTAGATATTAAAACAAACAAATAAATAAAAGCAGTGTCTAGTGATCTTGAGCAAAGTTCAAGAATGTAAAGAATTTGAACACATTAGAAGGATACCATGTTTCCCCAAAAATAAGACAGGGTCTTATATTAATTTTTGCTCCAAAAGATGCACTAGGGCTTATTTTCAGGGGATATCTTATATTTATTCATGTACAACAACATACATTTATCCAAATACATTCATGTCATCTTCTTCTGGAATATGGTCATAACTCTCCACATTCAAACCCTGAATTTCAGCCCGAATTTCTTGCTACTCCAGCTGCTTATAGGATCCTCTGGGATCGATGTGCAGGCTTCAGTGTTTCATGAACGGTTCGATGTGGTGAAGCAAAATGGCGACATACAAATGAATTTGTGGTGCTTTGATATTCCCCAAAGTAATGGCACGATACATTTTAAAAGTCTCTTTTTTTTTTTTTTTTGCACCTTTACAATACAATCAGAATGTACGGTGGAGTATTTGAGCAACAGAGAAAAAAAAATAAGGACATAATGAAAATGTGTATTTTGTGATTAAAGGGGAAATTTCAGCTTTAAACTCGTAGTTTACTTTATCATTAAAGTAGACTGTCGTAAACGTCATGTTAAAATTGACCCAGCTGTTAAATCGCTACGTGCTTCTGGGGTTTCCCCCTGATCTGACAGCAGCGGCAAGCAGCATCGCCACACAGAAAACATTAAATTTATAAAATTCCAGCTCTCTGCATATTCAGAATTCTTATATTTATACTTGATATCACTTTCATGATGAAATGAACTAATATGTATGTTACATTTTACAGATAAATTGTTAACTTTGCTTAAATAATGAATACTGGTAACAGTTACACATACTGTATGGGGTGGCATGGTGGCAGAGTAGTAGCGCTGCTGTTTCAAAGGGAGTCACATCCCTTGTGATCCCTGCCTGGAGTTTGCATGTTTTCCAGGTAGGTTTCCACAGTGTGCTCAGTTTTCCATCCAAAGACAAGAAGATTTGGAGATTTGGTGAAGCTACAATGACACCAGTGTATTGTGTGTGTTTGTGTTCAGCTTGTGAAGAGCAGATGCCCCGACCAGAGATTTTGTTTCTGTTTTGCACAGATGCTGCTGGAATGGGCGCATCCCCGAATTAATGGATGTAATCATTAAACATCCTTTTCAGAGATATTGTGGCAAGGTGTCCTCGAAATTTAATGGATGTTTCGGGCACACGTCACATTGCGTGAAGTATAAACCTGGCCTTAGGCGCCTTACTTTTCAGCTGACGATCTTGACTAGGGCTTATTTTTGGGGTAGGGCTTATATTATAGAGCAGCCTGAAAATCTTGCTAGGGCTTATTTTCGGGGAAACACAGTAAATTGAAGCTCAGCTAAAGGTATATAGTACATATGAAATCTACTATCAACTAGTGTTAAGAATAGAACTTTTACTTATAGTCAATCAGATATGCTTGTATTATCAACATTTTTCTTATAATGATGACTGAAATAGTAAACATACAAAATTTACTGTTATTAGTAGGAGAACAGTTAATTTAAATTAAGTAACTGCACTACTAAAAGAAACTGAAATTTATTATTCTGAATTAAATGATTTATCAAACTAATTAAATGTTTCTAACAAAGTAAAATAATAAAAATGTCAAGTGCTTCAAGTTTGTAGGCAGAGGGAGGTGGGGGTCAAAATGCTCTGGAGAGGTTTGTTCTTAATTATATTACATACATTATTCACTGGTTTGCCATCCCAATGTCACACTGGAGTTTTGTGTCACTGTCTCTGAAAGCTCACCTTTTTATTCTCAGTTTTCCCAGGGTGTTGCCTTTCTTGGCAGCTTGTCACAGACTGGCTGTCCTCTTGAGTATCTTTAGCCTCATTAAACAGGCAAATTGCCAAATCCTTCTGTCAGTAAGCAAACACAAGTTTGTGTTACATATGTTCTTTTTATAAAAGATTTACATGTCTGCGCAGTATAGGCTAAACAAGGAGGGAACAGGAAGGAAAGAAACTGAAAAAAATTAATAATGGACCACTATGTAAAATATCCGTTACCATTTCAGGACTGGCACCTTTTCCAGAAGCTTCATTTGACAGGTTTTTCCCAAAGTACTGCCTAGGCTGGATAGGCGTCTGAGGGACATAAAAAAAAAACACTATCAGCATAATAGTTTTCTAATTAGACTCAGGCTTTGAGTAAATAGCTTGTACATGTTATCAACTGCAATTGCATGAACATCGTTATTCACAGTAAGGATTTACAGGGCTACCCTTTACAGCATGTACTTTGCCATTTATATTTATTTTCATTAAATATTAATTGCTTCTTGAATTTAGTGAGTTGTGATAGTTATAGATTGCCTTGGTTCTACTAATGGCAAAAAAGCAGAATTAGAATATATGAAGGAATGGAAAGCTAGTCTGGAAGTGAATGGCTTTATAATAAAGAAAGGAATAAGGTGATGCTTAGAGGTGAAGGGGCAAGAGGTATAAAAGATGTAGATACTTGGCAATGTGATGTATGTGGTACATGTGTTGGGAGAAACTCAATCCAATCCACATGTTTTCAGACATGAGTGCACTAAAGATGTAGAGGTGCAAAGAGTTACAGGCAATAAGTGGAACCTTGTTGCCGAAAAGACAGAAACAAGCTGCTGATGTAATAAGTGTAAATTTAGAAATGGGTAATGGTGTTGTTCTAAAACAATTAGGAAGGTTTTACTACTTGTCGACATGATGACTGCAAATTGAGGAGTGTGCATAGATGTGATAGCAAAGGTAGAAAGGGTATGGAAGAAAGTCTGGGAGTTGTTCTTCATTCTCACTACTAAAGTTAACTCTCTAACAATGAAGAGAAAGTTAATGAAAGTTGTGTGAGGAGCAGAACGGGACACCTTCATGTTCTGCCTTCATTGAATAACAGTGGGATTGTGGGGGGATGCATGAAAATGATCACGTGTGCGAGGAGAGGCACAGAATGAGAGGAAAATAAATGCGGAGTCATGAAATAAACTTGTTATGGAAACAATAGATGTTCTGAAGAGAAACAGATTCATTTGGATCAGGCATGTAGAGCGATCAGTAGAGGATGATTGGGTGAAAAGGTGTGTTATGATGGAGATTGAGGGTAACAGGCCCAGAGAGGGAGGTCAAAGGAGGTATGCTTAGAACCTCAAAGTACAGTATAAGAAAAAAAGATTTGAAAACACCCAGCTAACCTGGATAAACCTGGAAATGAAGGTGAAACTGATGGAGATGGTGGCATTAAACATTAAATAATAGTTAATATCATGTTCTCATTTATTTTAAATATGCAACAAAACTTATAAATCAAAACGGTGCATTGTTTCCATATTGAATATTACCAACTAACTGTGGATGTGTGTGCAATCCACCTCTTCCACATCACTGAACTGTGTACATCTGTTACAAAATGAACAGATGTGTTCATTACAATCGGAGAATGAATTTGAAGCCTCCATTCATTTATTGGGACTGTGTAGGACACTGTTGGAAGTAACTAATTTTGTTATCTCTCATCTCCTTTTGAAAATGCATGACAATACAAGTTAAAACAATTTCACCCCATTTGATCTCTAAAGTTATTTCACTCTCAAAGCACACTTAAATCTATTCCTGAAGCAATTCCATGATGGGGTAACAGAGGCAAGTACACAAGCCTGAAAGAAACATGTTCTAAAATTCACCTGTCTCAAACATAAAGCAGTTTCAGACATGTCCTATGCTGCTTTTATTTTCGACATGTGTTTATAAGGGGATGTAGCCATTTTTATATGTTGTTTCATTCAAATTTATCTTATGCATTTATTGTGCCTTCTGAAGTTATTCATCTACTTGCAGTCACGCATGAGTACTACTGATCCTGTAAAAAAGCTGGTACCATTAATTTTCAGAACATTGGTAATGGATTAGAAACAAAATAATCTGTTCTTGTGACATCCCTACTGGACAGAAATGGAAAATATTAAATTCAATGGCGCTATGCACTAATCTGTCAAGAGTACTTCTAAGTTAGTGGACTGCTTATATTTCAGTAAGAAAGACCATCGAAAAATGAACTGCATTACTCCTAAAGATATATTTCATTCTTACCTGGTCATTTTGAGATTGCACAACAGCTCTTCTCTGAATATCCCGGTATGCACTAGCATTTTTAATGAGTGATCGAATCCTCTAAAAAAATAAAAACAAAACTATTTAATAAATTCAAGTACTGACCTTTGCAATTCGTCAAATTTATTAGAAAGCAATAAACATTCAGGAAAATTGCTAGAACGACGTGAAGCAATTGGAACATTCACTAATTGTATGCCTCAAGACAAATAACGTATTACTTTTTTTTTTTTTTTTCAAAAACAGAAATTTTAATTCATTCAGATTACAGTAATATAAAAAAATGAATTTTAACTACATCAAAGAGCTTTGTATCCTACACTCTAAATAAAGAAAATCCTGAACTGTACTTCTTCAAAATGGTTACTTTTAGAAAGTAAAGAGCAAATTTACAATGCAACATAACAATGAGTCACCAAACACCTCTTAATTGTCCACTTTACAAGTGATGTCTGTTTTTTTAAGCTGACCCCTAATTTAACTTACAGTAAATCATCATAAGTTGATTAATAAACAATCAATTGACAATACTGTCATTATAAGCCAACATTTTTGAACTTTTGGTGGAATGAAATAAAGTTAAAGCATATAGATAATCACAAATTAGACACCAACTGTTTCTGCCTTAAAACAAAAGGCCAATTTTCTAAAGAGGAACTTATTCCACTTTTAGACAACAGAAACGTGTTGCCATTTCAACAATGAGGAAAAAAAAAACAATTCAAAGCAGTCAATTCCAAGTTAACTTTACTCTCTTTCAGACACACAGAGAAATTGTTCATGTATATATTTAATTTGTATAACCTATTATTTTTCCACAATCCTTTTTTTTTAAATTTTTTATTAATTTTATTGCATTCCATACAAATCAATCAAGTTTTACATACAGAAAATTTGAGTTAAGAACAAACGTATTACTGACCAGTGAGTTGTGTCGAATATCTGGCACTCTCTGAACACTCCACTTGGGAGTCTGAGGTGAACTAGAGCAAGCAGCCTGGTTAAAACCTGTCAAGAAAGTTTGAAAAGCATAGCTAATTTAATTAATCTGGTTAATAATCATGAGAAAACTTGCATAGATTCACTGTAGCCTTTTTTAGACTAAAGGTAGAATTGGACTAAATTGTTCATGGTCATCAGTTACATATTCCCAGCCAAATTACAGAAAAGCAAAGAAAAGGCTCACCCAACTTAAATGACAACACAAGGTAAAATTAGAAATTTATAGACAAACTAAGTCTTTTTTAAAAGAAAACAGAATACATTTCTTTTTAATTTGTTATATAGTACATTTACTCCAACTCTTCTGAATGCTAGTGTACAACACAGGTACGTGTATAAGTGTGTACAGGGCACTCTCACTCGACAGGGCCAATTTATAGTTGCACACACTAGATCTAAACTCATAACTCTTTGCTAGTCTAAAAATTAAACACTATCTAAGGTGTTAAGAGGCAGAATGAAATTCTGAGAAATCAAATCAACTAAGATTGCTAACCAAACACATGTGACATTTACCAAAACCTCACATAACTACAATATATGCACGCCAACCTTTATAATGTCACACACAACGCATTCCTGGGTCCTAATGGGAAAGGTTACCATAATAACTACGACTGTGAAAGAATGCAAAATGCTGGCACCCATAACAATGCAAAATAGTGACACAATGAAACGCTAAATAAAATTTAAGTTGTTCATATATACCTTCCAGAACAAAATAAACATTGCCATCAATTCCATGGGTAAGAAAACCGGCAATTGTATGTCTACTTTAATAAAATGGCTTCATAATAATTATTAAAATGAAAGAAACTATCAGATCACATCACCTACTTTTTTGCTGCAAACCTATATGAGTTATGCACATTAACGTCCTTAGCATTAGGTTTATCCTAGGAAAAACAAACCAAAACGGTTCAATTTTTGTTGTACTGATGCAGATTTTGTATATGTGCTTCATATATGTGTTAGAAGAGTACCAAAACAAACAGGCATTGATCAAAAAGACAGTGAATGATTTTTTTTTTTTGTAATATTTTTCTATTACTGGCGGCACGGTGGCGCAGTGGTAGCGCTGCTGCTTCGCAGTAAGGAGACCTGGGTTCGCTTCCCGGGTCCTCCCTGCGTGGAGTTTGCATGTTCTCCCCGTGTCTGTGTGGGTTTCCTCCGGGCGCTCGGTTTCCTCCCACAATCCAAAGACATGCAGGTTAGGTGGATTGGCGGTTCTAAATTGGCCCTAGTGTGTGCTTGTTGTGTGGGTGTGTTTGTGTGTGTCCTGCGGTGGGTTGGCACCCTGCCCAGGACTGGTTCCTGCCTTGTGCCCTGTGTTGGCTGGGATTGGCTCCAGCAGACCCCCGTGACCCTGTATTCGGATTCAGCGGGTTAGAAAATGGATGGATGGATTTTTTCTATTGCTTGTGCATGTCAAGGTAGAATGTCAGTGCTTGATCCACATCATCGTATTTATACTTTCCATCCTACTTGGTCCTTTTATCAGTGTAAAGTATCAAATTCCACTTTTACCTAGTGCTCGATTCGCACAACATACAGAACTTGATATTGAATCACGGCTGTTTGGATGTGTCGTAGTACTGTATCCATGAAAACCTTTTCTTGAAACCCTTGAAACTTTTGTCAATATTTATGTCAAAATTGGAAACACATATCTTCTACATATTTGTGAAGATTACCTGATAAACACCCCACAGTTTCTATAGATGCTAAGTGATTAATTTTGCGATAGTCATCATTAGTAAAATGCAGGTAACAAGCAAATGGTTTACCTGTGACATAGAGGTTTTGTTACAAAAACTATTTTTCCCCCATCAGACTATTATAAACAAATTGTTCATAGTCCAGATAATCCTAATCAACAGACATTTTAATACCGGGGTTACCCATAAATGGTCAACGAGGAGGTGCAGAAGATTCAGCTGACACCAAACACTGAAACTTGGCAAATCGGAATCTACGAGCAGGTGTCAGATTCACTGTACGTGTCAATGTCTCATGGCCAATTCACATCGTCAACAATATCACTCAATTTGTGAAATACTTTAATTTCAGTTTGTTCCAAAACTGTCTTTACGACTTGTGTTTTTGGTTGAAGGCTCCACCCCATTAATGAATATTGATGAGTTACCATAAACTGCCAGAATGCATAGAAATATTCATGATTTTTTGCAGCATGATGTTAGTTCATCCACGAAATGGCAAAACAATACTATCCCAAGAGTTATTTGGGCTTAACACTATAAAGCGGATCATTACAAATCACAACCGAGTCCGACTTGGGCTTAAACGTACTTATATACAATTCCGAGCCTTAGTCATGCTTGGAGTTAACGTCAGGGAGGTTAAGAAAGAGGATTTCCAATTAAAAAAAATACAAAGAATGCATAGAGATTCAGAATGTTCCACCAATATGTGAATTTTAAGCAAGTCAATGAAAATGTTAATTTAAATAAAAATGAAAAAAGTGCTACTTTACTTGCCAACATCTTTATTCATAGTAGTATTTAATCTAACACTTAATATAGTTCTAGATTGTTATTAATAAAAATCTATTCATCTTTTAATCATTTGCAGACCTTTCTGAAAACATGTTTTCCCTTTTATGTTATGCGTTAAGTATAGATTGATGGGCAAAAATAGCAAATTTATTGTGTTGTAGATTTACTTTTAAATAGATAAAGTGTGCAGAAAATGAAGTTATGAAGGCGTTTAAAACATCAGAGAATAATCTGTATTGGGATATTGTCCACTTACAGGCAGCAAGAGATTACCTGACCCTTTTGGGTTTTACCTCTGGTATCTGCTGCCTTGACAGAATAACTCTGGTTTAACAACAGTCATTTTAAAGAAATCCTTTGCTTCATCTATCATCCACAGAATATTAACACCACATTCATCAATGTTGGCTTGCAGCTCTTTTATAGTACTTCTACAGTGTCCTTTACCTCTCCTAAACCACTTGTACAGATTCCTCAATGAGGCAACTCTCACAGTTTACAAAAATACATTTTTTTGTTTGACTGAAGTTGCAAGAATTGAGAAATGGCATGACACTGCTGTTATCTATTGCTCAAGAAAACATTTGCATCATTTACAATTCTAAGTACGGTATATATTTAATTTTACACACAAATTACAAAATTCTGTCAGATCTTAAACACTAGTCTAAACTAGGGAAGCACAAGAACATGTATATGCAATACTTTGTTCTATAGATAGATAAGAATAAAAAAACATGTTAACTAACGTTTCTGTATAATTTAATGCATTCAGCTTATATTTACTAGTTTGATATTATACCTTAACAAGCAAATGTGCCTCATAAAAACACCTAGATTTCAGACACCTGATTATATATATTATAAAATTTTATTTTCTTATCTGTGAAGTTAGCTTAAAATGAAAATGAAAGTAAATCTGAATAAATTAACAAAATCTACATGCAGAGTAAAAAGAAAAATCCAGAAGGAAAACTGAATTTTAATCTTATTTAATTCATGTCATAGTCGTTTAAAATCCTGGGGGAAGCTAATTAGGGAAAGAGAGGAATTGAAAAAGACGTATTGTTTACCTGGTAAAAGCTCATGCCAAGGTCTTTTATAGTCAAATTTGAAATATTTAGGAAAAATGGAATTGTGTTTTTTTTCATACTATATCTTACAGAATCATCCTATGATGACCACCAAAATGAAGGTAATGTATAACATCGCTAAGCAGTGACCAACTGCTACAGGAATTCAGAATGGTTTATCATTCCAAGTAAGCTGACCAGTTGTAAAAAATGTAAAACGTCTTCTTTCAAATATCAAGGATTACAACAATGAATATTAAACATGCATATGGAAGTACTGGACACCAATCTATCATATGATAATGTAAGAAAAATCTTTGCTAAATTTTTAAGGATTAATATGCTTGTTGATGCATATTTTTTTTTTTTTGTAGGTTTTATTTATGCTTACTCTTCCTATGCTAACTTCTCTATTTTTCCTTCCCACATTACTACTATTAAACTACTACTACTTTTTTCATTGTATCAGCTAGTCTTACTATTAAATTTAAAAACAAAACATTTTTAGTACTTTTCTGCAGTGCTGCATTATTTTTCTGCTTGGTGATTTTTTCTCCCCCAATTACTGGGGCAACTTAATTTCAATGTCTATCATTGCTTAAGAGGAAGAAGGTGCTTTCTGACTTAGAAATCGCTACAAATTGGTTAGAAGCTTTATTGACAATTTACTATTCTATAATGTCATTTTAACTCTGAACATGCTGCCCTCAAACTATCAAAATCCACCAACAGCTGATAGCTGGTGTTTCAGTCCATTATTACTAACTGATAAAAGATTTTATCGAATTAATTTGTACACAAACTGGCATTTTTTAAAGACACTAACCCATCTTGGAGATATCTGCAGGTATACTCTTGGAAGAACTTAAAAGCATATCTAAAGATAAAGAGCCACACAATATGTCTTTGTTCTGACCTCTAAGGGTCTTACACATTGGTGGAGAGATGAATACTTGAAATGCCGAAATTATTAGCCGTGGTTTACATGTACACCCCACAATACTTCCCTATATGACATTCATCCATGCCTCAGACACAACAGAGGCCAAGGGCCAGTCAATGCCCCTGTCAGGTTAGAGCTAGACGATCTGCACCAAGGTCACTAAAATGATAACCTCAAATACAGAGCAAGAATACCTTAACAATGGCTGAGGCTAGCTACCTCTGCTCATAAGACACACTGCTATAATGATACCTATATCCTATAGCACCCAAATTGTTACCCATGAAAGGGCAACATTTCAAACTACCTTAGCCAAGACAGAGTCTCTTCAAGAGCTCTACGCCTGCTGGGCATCATGAGTGTGTTGCTTCACTCCCAGATAGTTAACTTTGAAAGGGCTGCACAGATAATCTAATAGAGGCCACAACATCATCCTGCCAGAGTGCCAATCCTCTTTGCAACCTTTGAAAGAGTTTAACAAAGCACCTGAATGAGCACAACTCAAACCTGAAAACAAACAAAATTACATACAATGCATATGACTCATCTGAATGAGCCTGGCTCATTACATTCATCACTTGTGGCAGATGATAATAAACAAGGCAGTTTCAGTGAGATAATACTCAAACTTAAGTAATGATTAAATGAACTTGCAGAGAAAACCAGGCATCAAATAACATAAGTCTGAAGTAGAAGAAAACATGAAACCTGAGCCATTTCAATCAATGTCTGTATAGCCAAGAGAGAGATGTCCATATAAATTAAAGTCCATTGTTCTTAATCCAACTAAAGCATTCTTTAAAAGTATTCACCATGGCGTAGCATTTCTCCTCTTCTCCAATGGGGCACATTTTCATTTTGTAGGTAAGCATATTTTGTTGCGTCTTCAAAACTGCCTACACCCTCTCTTTCAAATACAACCACTGTGTTTCACACCTCTTCTATCAATTCACATATATCTCCTGCCTCTGTTAAAAGCTGTATAGCCTCTGCATAAAAGGTGCCTTCTCTTAAACCCTGGCTTGTTGGCCATTTTTAACAAGCGACATCTATCAAAATTCGGACAGCTGAGAATTTCCATTGATTTTTCCACCTACCCTTGCACCTTATCTTCATTCACAGCTCCTCCTCAAAGCAGTTTCTGCAAAATCTTACTTACTAAATCAGGATCATCTCGCAACAACCCCTATGAGTCATTAATCACTTTTTGCTTCACCCAATCTTCTAATAAACTCCTTCCAATCTATACAACTAAAGTAATGCTAGCTTTTCTCTTATGACCTCTATAATACACTTTAGTTATAGACTTGGTTCCACAGTTTATCTAAATTTTCTTGATATTTGTTACATTTTCAAATATTTTAAATCAATTTTGCTTTGCATCTCTGAACTTACATTTGGAAAGATGCACATGATTACATTTCAATGCAACCCAGTGCACAAGAATCACTTCAAATTCATTACACAACAAAATAGGCATAAATAAAATACAAAATTGCTAAGATGTATCTTTCATAAATGGATGTGATTCAGACAGGAGCAATGAGGATAGGATTCAGAGGATTTATTAAGGTGCTATAGGAGAATATTCAATGTGGAGACTGTGTGAGACGGAAGTATAAGCAAAAGTAAAATTTCTACAAATTAACAGCAACAATTACTTACCTTGAGTCTGGGGCTTTAAAATGGACACACGTTGTGCCTACAGACAAAAAATATAACTGACATTAGCATTAGCTACAAAACACATCCATCATTAAGGTTTTTAAAAAAAAAATAATAAAAAAAAAAAGAGTATAATCTAATTGATTTTTTTAAAAGGTGGTGAAAAGATTAGCTGCCATATGTATACTGTTGAAGTCAATATACTTAGATTTTACTTACATTATAAATGAGCCACCTCTGCCATCTGCTCATATTTCATTCCAAATTCCACTCTCTAACATTAACACTCCTATTTAATAAGGTGACATATACGTGAACTAAGTCACACATCTTAGCAACTTTAACATATTAACAGAACAGGAAATCATACAGTAACTTCAGTTAAAAAAAATGAAATATACAACCTGCCTCATTCTCAACAAAACCATTGAAAAACTCCAAATGGATTAACAACGTCAGTTGTCAAAACATTATTCTAAGCGAGTTAAATTATTAACCCATTTTAAAGTTATTTTAATGTAACCGAAAAAGTTGCAGCCCAGTGTTAATCTTATCTTTCACATTATAACTTATCAATTAAGTTTCAGTCTATGTTTTGCATCGATCTCAAAAGCATAAATTCATGTTGTTAATAATATTTTATGTTTCCTGATGAAATCTATTATGCTGTTAAATAATATAATAATGACATTATTGACAACTTATGCCTGGAAATGGCACTGAGCTCCCAAGTGCTGCCCTTGAATGATGTACCTCATACTAATCCAAATAATTCAGTATTAACTGACATGTGATGGTAGTGCTTTGACATTAAACTCAGAACACCAATAAGGGGTCTGTCATGGCTCCCAATTAAGAAATTGATAGGAAACTAGCAGCCACAGAGGGTCTCCAGGGTATAAAGCTAAAAACCACCAGTGAAACAGATGACATCCTACTAAAGGTAACAAAATAAAAAAATTGTTTTAGGAAGTAATTGTTAATTTATGACATATCAATAGATGATTCAATATGTTAAACTATAAAATGTTATTTATGTAATAATAAAGGATGCTACAGTACCATCTCCAGCTCAGTTTTGTTTGAATGTGTGGATTGTTATCAGAGCTACTGTAAATATGTATATCCTCCCTCTGTTTGCGGTGTCTTCCTTTTGAAGCCAAAAGCATGTGATAATTTTTAACTGACTGACACACACCAATATTCTTCATATTTTGCAGGAGTTCACAAATAAGTGTAAATAATAACTTTTGTGATAATTCGCAAATTAGTGTATTAAAAATAAAATTCATATGATGACACTACAGATGTTTTCATGTTTTTCACTGAAAAAGAAGACATTTACGGCTACTTGATCTACATTCATAAAAGTCCTTTTGGTATGTAAGCTGTTTTGTAAACAAACCAATGCAAAACAAAATGAACCCTTAAATACACAATACATAACCAACGTGGATATTAGAAGAACAAAACTAATATAAAACAGAAGTAACTGGTAATTATAAGTACTGACAGACAATACAAAGAGCTTGGAAAATATCCAGTACCATTAAATGACAGCCAGAGCTTCACTTGAACCTGGAGTATGTTTGCAGGCCACATGGGGCTGGTTTTAAGTGTTAGGAAACTGCTGCATTTGATCAAATACGTATAAGCAAATTAATAAAATGCATTTTAATTTGCAAACAGTGCAATATCTTTCTTTGTTTAAACAATGTATTTTTTTAAGTTTGAATAGTGCATTGCTCCACTACCAACAGTAGTCTATAGCATACATGCAAAGTATTGCACACTTTATTCTAATAAAAAAAAAATTAAAAAGTAAATAGATAGATAAAAGGACTAACTGCTAATTAAAATAACAACTGTTCAAACATTTTTAAAAACCTGAAGGTTATACAGGATGCATCAATACAGAAAAGGATTGAAATGATTGTGGCGTGTGAGTGACCACAAATTCCTCATATTTGACAATTTAAAGACTGACTTTTTGAAACAATGATAGTAAATACCCTAGCCTCTGAAAATGAAAAGGAGTCTAAACTAGAACATACATTTGACTTCATAATAAAATCCATCTTCAGTGCCACTCCCTTTATAAAAGGTCACGAACAGAACAGTGTCTCTCGACCCATCTCTACTCCCAAAACACAAATTGTGACTAAGGGTAAAAACAGTTCAATTATTGATCACTGCACCACTCTAAAAGAAGGACATAGAACCAAGCTAGTTCTTTAAAGATAAAAGGTCAAAAACCAAATCACAACTTTTTGGAGGAAGGTTGTGTAATAAAGTGATTTTCAGAACCAACTTTCCAAATTCTACTTGCCACAGTTTAGAATGAAGCCAGTCCTGAAGACTGATAACTCTAGTCCACTCCGCCCATCATTAAGCCTCTTTCATCCACCAAAACTATAAAATATCAGCAGATGTTCATTCTGCAGTCTTCTGATTCAATGTATACATATCCTGAAGTTACTGCATAAGGCTGCACCAGTGCCTACCTGAGACCAATACTAGGAAAAACACCCTTACAGACAGGGAGGTGTCTCGTAAATGCTTTTTTTTTTTTTTTAAATAAAATTCCACTTGTTCCAGGATGATAATTACTTTCCTTATTTTCTGAATTTGCATCTAGATTATTTTTTACTTTTTTCTCTCCAACGCTTTTGAGTCTCTTATCTCTGCGTTGCTTTCTTCTTCGCTACGTCTTCGACGTTTCATTTATAACGTATTGTCCTTATACGCTTTATATTCACTGAGAGCCCTGGATCTGTGTCTGCTCAAATTCATACACTCACACGACAGACTGTTTTGCTGCTGTTTTGTAGGGCGTGTCTTGCAAGAATCTCATGTTGTATGTCATCGCGAGACGGTCCTGGGTCAATCTCTTGGCACAAAATCTCATGTTTAAGGTCTCCTCAAAACGCTGCATGGCAATTCGCTTTCGTCTCATGGGTCTTTTAAGTGTCTTGAATGATCTTAAAGTGAAGAACACATCTCGTCTCCCGTCTTTCTCTTCCATGGTTTTTTTTAAAAAAGAGAGAAATATTTACAAATAAGACTTTCATACAATGTTAAAAATTACTTACCATACAAGAAATGCGGTTTTGAGAAACATGAACACGCCCAGGCCCAGAAACATGTACTCCTGGTAGCTGTGCTGAAGCTTTTATACCTGTATTTTGCAAAATACTATCCAGAGAAATAGGATCAGGAGAGAAAGCCACAGCCATGTTTCTATCTGAAAGAAAAAAGACAATCATATATACTGTGTGCAGGTATACCGTATTTACATAAGACCATGAACCAGTATTAAAAAAAAAAAAAAGTATTATTAACTTCATGATTTTAAAACTGAAACTCATTTTTATATGTAACCTTCAATATTTTAAAATTGAAACTATATCTATGAAACTATGTAACACTTATTTTTTTTTCCCCCCCAAGATAGAAAAAGTTATTGTTCCATGGAGGGACAGTGAATGATAAATAAATGAACCCTTTTTTTTGTTAATGCAGTGTTGTTCTGTGACTGATTGTGCACTTGTGGGAACACCTGTGACAAAAAATATGCATACTGTATTTGCATAAGACTGTACAATGGTACAAAAGGAAGTGCTGTAAGTTCATAGCACTTGGGCTATTTTTTTCCAGGTGGAGGTTTCTGCATATCTATCTTGCAACAGTTTTGCTCCAAAGCATCTAAAGTCTTGCTTATAATGTCCTTGAAATGCAGAAAAATTCCAAGGCGGCAAATGCATTAAAGTAAAGGTTTAGTAATCAAGTAGGAACAAGGAGAAAAGGAGAAAAAACCCAAATTAGACGCATGGTACAAAGTGAACAGACACCAAAGCTGCAAACATTTGTAGCCATACTGGAATTAATAAATGACAATCATGACCATATAATGTGTGCCCCTGTGAACCATCAATCTCAAAGTACCACAGTAAAGCACATGCCTACCACTTTCCATCTCTTTAGGAGAATCTGGCCTCGTTTCTTTTCACCTGGTAATTTCTAGCTCACAATCCACTGGCCCTTAGAGGCAGCTTTAAAAGCCAATCATGGGTCTAGGGGTAGCCTTGTATTTTCAAGAAGGATATCAAGATGGAGCTTCACCTGTTGCCCCTGAAGCTTCTGGGCCTCTGAGCCATTTATTGGCCTTAAAGGACCAGGAGCCTCATGTATAAACGGTGCATACGCAAAGAAATGTTGCGTAAGAATGTTTCCACGTTCAAATCGCGATGTATAAAACCTAAACTTGGCATAAAGCCACGCACATTTCCACAGTAGCTCATACCATGTCATACACAAGATCTCCGCTCCGTTTTGCAGACCCAGCGTCAAAGCATTGCTACTTTTCCTGTGTGGTTTCCCTTTCTTTTTCAGATCCACATCCCTGACGCGGCTTTATAAATACACTGAAATTAACCGCATGTTTATTAGTTTAAGGCGTCTAATTGTAATTAACCTGTAACAATATAATGGTTCACAAAATGGTCAAACTATTCTAAATACAATAGCTGCTTTAGTGTTGTCACTCTCACTGCACCTTCTTCTTTCAGCTGCTCCCGCTAGGGGTTGTCACATCAGATCATCTTTTTCCATATTACTCTCACTGTACCACTCGGAGTATTTATATCACTGTATCTGAGTGTGAATCACAGCAGCAGCTGACCAGAAAGAGAATTATTGGTATACAGCATCAAGCACACGCTGCCTCAACCATTCACTATTTCTCATCTGACCAATGCTTCAGAGCCTTTCCTTTTCGGACCTCGCGGTTCACAAACAGTTTCATCCCAAGAACTATAAACACACTCAATCAGTCCATCAAGTGCTCCGTGTAGAACTGTCTTTACAGTACTTGCAAGATTACAGTGAGGTAATTGTACTTATGATACAGGTATAATATTGCCCAACCTGAGCAACTTTATAAAGCGCGTATTTATATATGATGACAATATCATTTTTAAGATGAAATGCAGCAAAATATGTTTATTATACAGATAAAACTAACTAACTACATGTGTCCACAGCGCTAGCGAGCTTGATCTTCGTTCATGGATTATTCCAGCCTTGTGCTGTATTCTTGCTGTGGCGACACTGGAAGGCTAGATGGATAGAATAATTAAACATTACAAATATATTTCAGCGTTCCTCAAAAGTTTTGAAGAATCAGCGTTCTAAGCTTACAGATGGCTTAACGTCTATTACAGAGCTGATTGGGTGGCGATTGGGTATTTGGAGGAAGAAAAGTAAGGACAGGAATTGGGGGTTAGTACATTTGAAAAAGACAGTACTTCTGTAATAAAGCATTTCATCGAAGGTCGCGCATGGCGCAGCAATCATCTTGCGCAGGACATGAACAATCACTGCGCCACCGTGTTCTCATGTTTAATAACATGCTTTAACTCCTATCATCATGAAAATATCACGTATACTTTTCAGTATTTTAATTATTCAGAGAGCTTTAATATCACAAATGTAATGGATTTTGTGTCCGGAGGATGAGAAAGCCTGTTTAAGAAGCACGTAGTGATTCACACACATAGAAGATCAAATCCAAAACAAAGCATTTAACGTGCTACTTTAGTTACGATGGGATTTGAGAAACTAGTACATTAAACGATTTTAAGATGAAGTTTATGATGTTCTACGTTAATGACAAAATAAACTACATGATTAAAGTGGAAATTTCGAGATTAAAGTTGACATTTCATGCTTTTTTCACTCCATATGCCTTTTTTTCTGTACCCTAATTTCATATGACACTCAGACGATGGGCTACGAGTCAGCTTTGTATGGCGACTTTGATATCTGACAACTTCTTTTTTATTTTGGGGACTATGTGAACTTGAGCTTTCGAGTTTCTCCAACACTCTGTCACTCGATTAACTTAATTTTGTTGTTTATACCACTGTTTAAACCAACAAATAGTATGTTTTTCTTAGCCTCCACTAGGTATTCACTGAAATTCTTCTACTTTTCCTCGTACTTTTGCCATTGTCTTTTTTCAGAACACTGAACTTAAGGGTTATTATATTGATTTGCATATTCAAAGAGGCGGAATTCTGGGAGGAGACGGGGCGGGACAGCAGGCGTGTGCACGTGCATTACTTTTCACGCTGACCAGGATTTATGTAGCGGAAGAACATGGAAGTAGGCGAACACACAGATTTATGCATCTGGATTTTTTTGTGCTTACGTCATGTTATAGTGCGAATTCTACACACGGCGTTATGCATGAGGCCCCAGGTCTCTGTGGCAGTTTAGCAGAAGACAGCATTATCTCACACATTCCAGCCGGGGACGGAGTGCTCCCCTCACCAGGAGATATTGCTGCCATTAGTCTTCCCTCCTTTGCCTCACACTCTTTCATTAGGGGGAAGCCAAATAACCAGGGCTGTGGAGTCGGTAGATACATCCTTCGGCTCCGACTCCTTAGTTTCCGGTATTTCTGACTTCTCTGTATTTAACATGCTAATGTATTTTCCATGTTGATTGAAGGAAGCAACATACACGTTAACCACAGAACTACTGGCTAGGAAGCTGACTCTCTACCGTATTGGCCAGTTATAAATAAATACAAGAACTCCTGAACACACATCAGGCCATAGCACACACCTTCACCTACATTATTACACTGGTTTACACTCAAAATTAACTTGTTAAACAAATTATATCTGAAATAAAATGAACACTTTGTAATGTTCCATAATCCAGATTACTATATGTGAATGTCAGGTTGTAGAATAGCTCAGCTGAACTTCAAACTAGTATTAACACAACTATGCACTGAGCTTTATTCTTACATTAGGGAAGTACTTAATTATGACTATGATTGTTTGTGAAATGAAATGGGACATTTGAACTTGCTGTATTTTTTTTTCCCATTACAATTTAAGTTTTAGGAGTCGGAGTCAGTACATTTTTGCTGACTCCGACCCTGACTCCAGGTACACAAAAATGTCTCAGACTCCGACTCCACAGCCCTGCAAATAACCTTGGCAACTGTTGGGTTAAGTGTCCTCTAGGAAAACTGATGGAACACCACATGCTTCTCTCTTTAACATTTGTCTTGTACAAACTATTCCAACATACAATTCCATCAAGACCAAATCAATCTAAACAATACACATGTAAAATGCATGAAAAAAAAAGTACATTTTCATGAAGCACTTGATGTGCATAGTTTTCAGCATATTTGGTATTACAAGACTAAAAATAATAAAATTACGTTTTTGGTTGAATATCAAACCATGCAGTTTGTATTGAATCCTAAAGGCTCAAAATATCTTTTGACTAGTTTAGTTATAACAACCGATTTTTACATTTCACCTTTAAAAACCTTTTTTATAGAAGTGTTTCTTTCTTTAAACACTTTTCCTTAAATTGATACTCTTTCATGATAAACTGCAGAATATCAGAAAACATGAGAGTCCCTTCAAAATATTATTATGACACTCTCTGACAGCTGTATCTTAAAGTACTAAGCACATTCACTGAAAGAAAAAAGTTGAAATATAATGAAAATTCCAAGATTTGGAACAGCTATCCAGTCATATTTCAAAATTAGTTTTCTGTGTCATACAGATTTAACACATACTATAGAGATTTAATTTTATTTTATGATGACCTTTTCCAGTTTACATATATAACACTGATTTACAAATTCACTTCAAATACTTGATTACTTTGGCTACTTGGTAAATGCAAAGCTCAGAAAAAGATGGGAAAAAAAGAAGAATCATCAAACTATTCCAAATAGTCTTAAGAGAAAGAAAATCGAAACATGGCAGAGAGTCCTTCACAATCAAAAACAAGGCCTCAGTTCACCAAATAGTCCCAGAAATCCAAGAAAAGGCAGTATCAGTAATTTTAGCATCTCTTTTAGAGCTCATTTACAGAAAGTATTACAGTACTTGACAAAATGCAACTGTAAACAATGAGCAACTACGTAGACTTTAGGAGAGAGAAGACTGAAATCTTTTGTCTTTGATCTTAAAGAAAATGGAATAACAAACTAAGAAAAAAAGCTTGCATTTAGTTCAGCATTTCATATTTTTAATTAGAAAAACAACAGAAAGAATAATTTGTCTTCACTGCTTTCTAAACAACATGCTTGATAACTTGACAAAAATGTGTCAATATCACTTGTAAACCTGTGGAAAATCAGCCTTCTTCTTCATATTCATATACAGTATATATATATATATAAATATATATATTGTCACACACGTGTGAATAGGAGGACGTTGTGTGGACCAAGTAATGGTAATTCCACGCCAGGCCAGGGGAGGGCGGGGTGCAATAAACCTTCGCTTGCTATCTCTGCAGACCAGCCGCAGGAAAGCCTATCTGAATCAGGAACATCACTTCCAGTTCCGGCGCCCAGAAGAACGTCACTTCCAGTTCCGGCGCCAGGAAGCGTCACTTCCAGTTCCGGCACCCAGGAAAACGTCACTTCCAGTTCCGGCGCCCAGGAAAACGTCACTTCCAGTTCCGGCGCCCAGGAAAACGTCACTTCCAGTTCCGCCGCCCGGAAGATTGTCACTTCCTGTCCCGACTCCCAGACTGATGTCAGAGAGACATCACTTTCGGTCAACCAACATCACTTCCTGTTAACATGTCACTTCCTGTTTGACCATTTAAAACCGCCATCTTTTCAACCCTTGATCAGTTCTGTTTTGGACTCCGTACTGATAACATCAGTGCTGAAACTTAAAAGACTCCTTTGCAGCTAGGAATATTATATGGGTGGCTGCCCCAAACCTTTTATACGTGTGTCGAGTGGCTTCATTTCACAGTGGCGTAGCCGGCAGGATGATAACCTCCAGGAGAGAAAGGAGGATAAACCTCAACCTAGGCTCGACACACGCTCTTATACCAACAACCTGTCAGATGGGTAAGTACCGCTCCCAAGTTGCCGAGTGGGCGTCAGTTGGGGCGTGTTGGAGAAAGCTTGAGTATGCTTCGACCCATCATCCCTTTAAAGGTCTGGGGAAAAATAGTCCCGGGAACCACAGACTAGAGCCAAGTGCGTCAGGGGACGCCTTGGGTTCTTATTTTGGCCACCTGGGTGTGGGGACTGCCTCATCATATCCCACAAAGGGCAAGCCCTTTAAAGGTGGGGAAAACCCAGGCTGGCAGGTGAAAAACATAATGGCCTGGACCTATAACCCAGCTAAGGCAACCAGGAAACAGGCCGTGGCTTTATGGGCTAAGGTGGTTGGGTGGCTAAAACCCCATAAAAAGTCCAGCCACCAAATAGCGGAGCAGGTGGCCTGCGCTTTGTTGCTCCGAAGCCTACCCGGAAAAATCGCCCAGCCGGCCTGGGAATATACTAATATTATCTCATTAATTGAGATGATAGACCTCATAAAGGCAGAAACCGCCTTAGGAAGGTCAGAATGGAACTAGGGTGAACCGGCGTGCTTGCGTCCCTAACACAGAGTCCCGCGGCTGTAATCCGAAGCATATTCGAGTGGAATCTGATACGCGCCGGCAGGCCCTGCGAAGCAACAAAGGGGTCTGCGGAGTAATGTGGGAGGAGGCACGGTGCGCTCTCGCTAATCCACTGGCTTGTTCGCATACGGGAGAAGTACTAGTGAATGGTATTAAAGTAATCGCTTTATTCGATACCGGCAGTAACATTTCCATTGTTGCTCGCCATTTGATATTACCGCGACAATGGTGTAAAAATAAGACCTGCATTACCTGTATCCACGGGGTGTTCGGTATTATCGATCCGCCAACTGCTTCATCTGTCGGGACGGCATATTAAAGAAGTTAATGGTGGCTGTGATGGATAATCCTCCTTTTCCCGTGATACTAGGGAGAGATTGGGTCAAAATAAATAGCGGTAATTCAGGCGCTTCTCCCCGATCACTAGGTCTAGTCACGGACGCTGATTCTGCGCCTCAACTTCCTCCACGCCGTGTTTACAGCCGGCAGAGGAGCGGACTTCGGCCTCTGGTGATGACGACGAAACACCAGGGACGTCGCAACCCGAGACGTCATCAGTAAGCGCTACGACGGCTCGGGATGAAAACACGCCCCTTGAGGTCGAATCCGATCCTCTCTCACGTCTGCAGTTTCAATTCAGGCAGACGCCGGCTTCATTTAAAAGGGAGCAATGGAATGATGACTCCCTTAAATTTGCAAAGAATGCAGTCGTTCTGATAGACGGCCAACGCACCTCGCATCCAATGCCACAGGGTCCTCACTTTGTGCTTAATAATGATCTGTTATACCGGGTAGCAGAACATGAGGGGCAGATGAGGTCACTGTTGTTAGTACCGCGGACTTACCGGCGAGAGGTCTGTGAACTAGCACATACCCATCTGCTGGGAGCCCATTTGGGTCCCGAAAAAACACTAGAGAGAATTAAACTCCGATTTTTTTGGCCCGGAATTAACGAGGAGGTTCGCGCTTTTGTACATCCTGTCCAGAGTGTCAATTTAGGCAAATTCCTAGGAGGGACCGTGCTCCTCTAATTCCCTTACCCTTAATAGACATCCCTTTTGAACAGATTGGGGTCGACCTGGTGGGACCCCTAGAACCCTCAGCCAGAGGTCATAAGTATATAATGGTCCTGGTAGATTATGCTACCCGGTTTCCAGAGGCTGTTCCGCTGCGCTCAGCTACTACAAAAGCTATCGCACGGAATTAGTGGGGTATTTGCGCGTGTTGGGATCCCTAAAGAAATCCTGACGGATCAAGGGACTCCTTTTACCTCGCAGACGTTCAGGGAGACTGCCAAGCTACTTCAAATAAAACATTTAAAGACGCGGTATATCATCCTCAAACCGATGGTCTTGTAGAGAGGTTTAATCAGACTCTCAAACAGATGTTGCGTAAAGTAGTCAATGAGGATGGAAGGAACTGGGATCAGCTCCTCCCCTTGTCCTTTTGCATATCGGAAGTTCCACAAGCCTCCACGGGGTTCTCACCATTTGAATTGCTATATGGACGACAGCCCCGGGGCATATTAGACGTTTTAAAAGAAGGATGGGAGGAAGAGGCCCTCCCATCAACAAATATATTAGAGTATATCGCACAGTTACGCGATAGATTTGAAAAAATTAGACCCATATTAAAAACACATATGGAAAAGGCGCAAGCAGCTCAGGCCCGATGCTATAACCGGGGTACGTCTCTGTGGGAGTTCCACCCGGGAGACCGTGTCATGGTTTTGGTTCCTACCTCTCATTCCAAATTACTGGCTCATTGGCAGGGCCCCTATGAAATTAAGGAGAGGAAGGGGCTGGTCGACTATTTGGTGAAACAACCAAATCGTCGACCCAGCGAGCGGATTTATCATGTCAATCTGCTGAAACCGTGGAAGGACAGGGATTCTGAACCCTCCTCCGGACAGCTCCGCTCTCTCTTTGCTCATCAATTACACCTTAATTTCGGAAATAATTTGACTCGCCAACAACGTCAGGAGCTCGAAGCAGTTATCCTGTCTGTCCCTGAGGTAGTTAGTGAAAAACCAGGTCGGACCTCCCTGATTGCGCATGACATTGTGACGAAACCTGGGGTTATAGTCCGAGAACGCCCATACAGAATTCCCGAGGCAAAAAAGGCTGAAGTGGAGTTGGAGATCAGACGAATGCTGGAGCTAGGTGTGATTGAGGAAAGTTATAGTCCCTGGTCCAGTCCTATCGTTATGGTCGGTAAGCCCGATGGAAGTTGGAGGTTTTGCAATGACTTCCGTCGGCTTAACCAAGTCTCCCAATTTGACGCCTATCCGATGCCGCGAGTGGATGACCTCCTCGAGCGGCTAGGACATGCCAAATTTTTGACTACTTTAGATATGACTAAAGGGTACTGGCAGGTTCCCTTAACGGACTCCGCTAAGGAAAAGACAGCGTTCAGCACCCCTAGTGGTCACTGGCAATATCGTGTCCTCCCATTTGGATTACATGGGGCACCTGCGACCTTCCAACGTCTGGTGGATAAAGTGCTCCGTCCTCATAATTCATATAGTGCTGCCTACTTGGATGACGTTGTCATCTATTCCAACACCTGGGAGGAACACATACTGCAGGTTGAAGCTGTATTGCGGACACTAGCAGAAGCTGGACTTCATATCAACCCGAAAAAATGTTATTTTGGGTTGGTCGAAGCCAAATATTTAGGCTATCTAGTGGGCCGGGGTATGGTGAGACCACAGTGTTCTAAAATAGATGCCATTGCAAATTGGCCCCGTCCGATAACCAAGAGGCAAATTCAAGCATTTCTCGGTTTAGCGGGTTACTATCGCCGGTTTGTACCCCGGTTTTCCGAGAGAGCTACGCCCTTGACAAACCTCACAAAGAAGGGTCGACCTAATCATGTGGTATGGGATGAGATATCAGAGGCTGCATTCAGTGACTTGAAACTGGCCCTTACGTCAGCTCCTATATTAAAGGCACCAGATTTTTCTTTACCTTTTATTCTCCAGACGGACGCTTCGGACACAGGTCTTGGAGCCGTGCTGAGCCAGAGCGTCGATGGAGTTGAACACCCCATTATGTACCTGAGCGGAAACTGTTGGATCGGGAAACTAGGTATGCGGCAGTGGAGCGGGAGGCTTTGGCTATTAAATGGGCGATTACTCAGCTGAGATACTACCTCTTGGGACGTGAATTCACTCTTGTGACGGACCATGCACCCTTACAGTGGATGGCCTTGCACAGGGAGTCCAATCCGCGGGTCACGAGGTGGTTTTTAGATCTACAGCCGTATAAGTATTCGGTCGTTTATCGCTGTGGTGTTCTGCAAGCCAATGCCGATGCCCTTTCCAGATGCCACGACTTCTCGAAAACGTACGCCCGACCCGACGGGTCTGGGCTGAGGGGGGGGCCATGTCACACACGTGTGAATAGGAGGACGTTGTGTGGACCAAGTAATGGTAATTCCACGCCAGGCCAGGGAGGCGGGTGCAATAAACCTTCTCTTGCTATCTCTGCAGCCCAGCCGCAGGAAAGCCTATCTGAATCAGGAACATCACTTCCAGTTCCGGCGCCCAGAAGAACGCCACTTCCAGTTCCGGCGCCCAGAAGAACGCCACTTCCAGTTCAGAAGAACGCCACTTCCAGGAAGAACGCCACTTCCAGTTCCGGCGCCCAGAAGAACGCCACTTCCTGTCCCGACTGCCAGACTGATGTCAGAGAGACATCACTTCCGGTCAACCAACATCACTTCCTGTTAACATGTCACTTCCTGTTTGACCATTTAAAACCGCCATCTTTTCAACCCTTGATCAGTTCTGTTTTGGACTCCGTACTGATAACATCAGTGCTGAAACTTAAGACTCCTTTGCAGCTAGGAATATTATATGGGTGGCTGCCCCAAACCTTTTATACGCGTTTTGAGTGGATTCATTTCACAATATATATATACACACAGTATATATATATAATTTACTAAAGGGTTTTCATTTATTTAAGTATTTTTGTGGTGTTCAATTAAACTGTAAAGAGTGTAAGCTACTAGTATTGTATGAATTCATAAAGGACTATAATCTCTATAATAGTGCTCAATAGTCATATTGAAAAACACATTTAAAAAAAATGTAAATTTATTTTAAAATGTCTTATTTGAAGGCAAAAGGCTAACATTCGATTGTTAAAGAATGGTCACTTGTTTTACATTTTTTGTATCACAAGATACTCCATATGTACTATAAAGCTGCAGTACTTTAAACATGTCTTTTTGCAGTTCACTTCCACTATGAATTCCACATATTTTTTTTTTTTTTTGTTCCTGTCCCAATGCTCTGAACTATGATCTATAAGTGTACTCTAAGCATTTTTTCCTCAATATTCCAAAGTTGCTTGTGTGTATATGTTGCAATAAACCCTCAAGTCACTCAAAAGCAATAATGGTATTTTTATATACCCAAGGATGTCTTCTTAAAATTACAAGTTTCCATTATGTGTGCTCGCTTTCATTAGTAAAATATGCAATTTAAACATTATATTCCAAGGTAAGCAATGCATCATAGCTGAGTGAACCTGCTTTTATACTACCTACATTGAGCCAAATACAGTGAAAGGCTCATCACCATTGGATAGCGGATGTTCAGAGCATTCCAGTGATGTACAGGTGTCTCTAATTGGTCAGCAGGAACTAAATTTTGTGTGTGACAGCTCATCTTTACACACAAGATTCTGTCAGAGTGCCTGGGAATTGTTTGGTTGACCTGCAACCAAAGATATAAAGTTGGTACTAGGGAAACGTGTTTCACTTCTTCAAAAAAGAACATAACATTTTCGAGGAAATCCTAGATATGCTACTTAGTGCTAGTAATATGGAAGATGAAGACCTTGAGTGAAATTCAGTTTTGACTCTACTGAGAACAACATATTAGCTGAAGGACTCAATGCTATGCTTGATTCCTAAGTATTGTTCATAATATAAGTAAGTGTCGCGACATGCAGGTTTTACAGTTCAGGTATCATGTGTTAAATTACCATTTCCAGAGCCTGTCTGCTGCACAATCTTCTTATGTCAATGTTGAGTACAGGCAACATACGGTGTAAGGTTGTTTCCTGCCCTGCACCCAGTGCTGCCAGGAAGGGTCATTGCCTCCACCCCAATATGAAAATGTATATATGTGCATAGTTTATTCCAGATATAAAACACACTAAACATTTGTGGGGCAACTGCAACAGATGGCAAGAAACAATGTGTGAAGTTCAGCAAAAAACAAAACGAACCAAACCAAAAAAAAAAACAACTACATCTATTTGTACTATTATTATGTCTACTGTAGTGGTAAACAGAAATTGTTTCAAGGACTGGCATGAAAACTAATTTTAAAAGCTAAAGTTTGGATGCTCACAAAATTAAATGTACATATTTACAAATTGCTTACTGGTTGCTTCAAAGTGATAGACATAAACACACAAACAGAGTGTGTATATACATTTTTAATTTTCCTAAAAAAAACGTTTGTGCCAAACAGCACAATTTTGCAATGCTATGGGATATGACACCTAAACTTAGTACAATGACAGCTGATGGATTGTGGAACAAAAATAAACTGAATAAAGGGTTGTGTTTCATAAAATATATTGGTTATGTATGGCAAAATCCATATTTTTGGAGAGAAATTCCTAAAATGCTTAATTTTTGTGGTTTATTTAGTTGATACTGTTGTGAAATAAGTTTTTTTGTTCAATGTAAAGATTTTCTTTTAAAAATATGTGGAGTGTTTGGAGTGATACTCCATACGCTTCAGCCATTTGCAGCTTTTTTTTTTTTTTTACATAAGCAGAATAGCTGTCTATTTTCAAATATATAATTTACACACAATATTTACTAAAACGCCGAAGGAAATATCGTATTAAAGAGCTTCATTAATGAAAACAAAATGGCAGTGCATTTGCTTGAGATTTTAACTGTAGGATTTTTATTTTTTGCCACTGCCGTTTGATGTTGCTGCGGCCACCTTTGTGGATGTCACCATAAAAGTATAATAAAGCACGTACAAATGTACATGTCCAGAACTGTTAAAGTTTGAATATTCAAATTAAAAATAAGTAAATATTCAAACTTTGGTAATTTTTTTTGCTAATTTGTCAGAACTGCCCTGTACATTACACATATCTGAAGCACGACAAAAACCTACAGCTTTGCATCTGCCTATATTTGCTTTGCTGCAGCTCCCAGGTCAGCTCAGGTTAAAGCTGTGGTCTGACTATGATTTTAGACTGGAACTGAACATTAAAATTGCCATTTAATATCCATTCAGTTTTTGGATGTAAACCGATGATAAAATTCTCAAATGTACAAAAAGTGATCCGACTGAATGACCTACCCTCAGTTTTTATTTTTTTTTTTTTTTAAAACAAAACTACAGACAGACTTTGCTGTGGGTGAATTAATATTTGCATTTATATTTTTTAATACTGGCTTCAATAAAATATTTTACTTCTTCACAGCTTTCTTCTAGAATTTAGTATTTTTGTATTATTTATCATGTTTGTTTCTTATTCTAAATCAGAACTTTGCCTTTCATGCTTTTACCTATTTTGCTGTTTAATGTTTGATATTTGTTTATATCCAATATTATTTATTTGCACATGTTCTGGGCTTTTATTTTGTTTGTACACTTTTATTTGTGAAGCACTCTCAGCGTGGGAAAGGTGCTATATAAATAGAATATAGAATAGAATATAGAACATAAGGCTTCCACACAGCTTATTATAAAGGAACTTAGCACAAAAAAAATTACACACATACAAAAATAAATATCAGAATTGGCCATTCTGCTGACATCAAATTGGTGATTAATACAGGCCTTAAAAATTCTGGCACATCTCTACTATTTTCTTTAGCTTTACAAACAGTTTGTCAAAACTAGTGCAACATATATGAATAAAGTAGGTTATAAAATGAAAAGTTGTATTATGGTCAGTGTTGTAGAGACAAGTAGGGATTTTTCCACATATTGTAAAAAAATCACAAGGGTAAAAATTCAAAACAAGAAAAATCTTTTAACGTGTATCAATCTAAATGCTGGCAAACAAAAAATAAGCCTAAATAAAACCAGCTAGCTAATTTACTGCCCACAGTGCGTTTGTACTGTTTTCTTGCTGCCCACTAATTTCTTTCACAGTCTATAGACAGAAGAGTACTTTATCCTTCAGACTTACTGGGATCACTCTTTTAGAGTCCATAAGAGCTTTCCCCTGTGTTGAAACTTAATTGAAGAGAAATATTAGACAAAACTCCTTTAAACTAAGCTAATATGTATAGTG
>NC_053156.1:58342493-58482493 GCF_016835505.1 Polypterus senegalus
ACCTCAAAACACAGACATTCAAACTAAACAAATTGTTGTGCTTTAAATTAACTAAAGAGATCTTCATTTAGATCTTGATCTTTGCTTGTCCGCGAATTCCACGCATGCGTAGACCACCTTCCAGTTTAGTACGTTGTTGTTACACATGGATGTCAACAATGTGCCGGAATAACGAAAGGGGTGGTGGACAGTGTTACGCTGGTTAGCTCCTGAGGCCTGGAATGAGATTGCCGAAGATAAAAGGTACGTGCCTACGTAACATATGAATGAAAGAAAGACAGTGGGTAAAATGAATGACAACGTAACAGCACGTTCCGGAAATTATTGTTACGTTGTAGCCGGCGAGTGCTGCGCGTCTCACAGTTGTACCATGCCTTGCTCACATGTCAGTGAAGTTATCCCTATTTATGCTTTAAAGAGCCTAGATACCGATGTGTCCCCTTTTTATAACCATTGCTCCATATATATTGCCTTACTCTTTGGATTGCCACAAAGCAACCTGCAAGATTGGAGAAAGGTTGAGAAGGCATCGTGAGAGGAAACGATAGCGTCTTGAAAGCGAGACGGACTGTGAACAGACAGAAACAGAAATACTCCAACACCACCACATAATTACTATTCGGACAGTGATTCGGAGTAGGCCGTTCCTATCGAATCAATGTCCAAGGGTTTTCTTTTGTAATTTTGTTTCCCTTATAAAAAATCATAATGCTGTGCGACGAAGGGCCCAGTTCATGACTGGCAACCATGTTTAAATAAGAAGCCCTTCACAGACAACTTTAACACGCAACGTAGTTGGGCGCACATAGCTAGTACTTAATAATTTGCAAGTTTTCCAAAACATACAACATGTTGCTCAATTCCCAGGTTTTTTCAGGACTGGAAAATTTTGTTCATTTGAACTATAGCGGGGTTGGATAATGGATGGATGGAACGTTTTGCAAATTAGGTTCTGACAGCACAATGTTCATAACATGGGAGACAAAAAGGATTATCTATTACATAGCAAAGCATTAAATGACAAACTAGAAACCATGCAAGATGCTAACCCATTCACCTATACTATATCTTCTGAATTTGCACTCGTAAATAGGCTTCTAACAGATGCTTACCTTTTCTCCCAGGTCAACTTTGGTGAAGGCAAATGTCTGCAGGTGAGCATTGGAGCTTCGGATGGAAGGGGCAATTGACTCAACTAGTAGTTTTTCCATAAACTGCCCTAAAAATGGCCAAGCCTGCTTTAGCACCTGTGAGGGGGAGAAAGGAGATTCTCATCAGAAACAGAAAGAATTTAGCACTATTAATTTATGGAGCAGATGCAGGAAAAATATTCAGGCATATCCTGTTTATCTGCTCTACTGCCTTGCCTTTCCACAATACTTTCCCCATCAACAGTTTCAATGGTAGCAGGTGTTCTGCCTCCTTTCAACATCTTACTGTTCAGCAAAAAGCTCCCTCTAAATGACGTCTCACCCTACAGACCTGCAAAAAAGCCACATGCTCTCTCAGAGGCCACTTTTTCCCAGGAGCCACTGATTTTCTTTTACATGAAAACGTGAAAAAAAATCTAATAATCAATCAATCAAGCTAGAATGAGCAAGGTCTCTTTATGAGCATTGAACTGCTCAGTTCATCCACTCTACAATTTTAAGACCCTCTTACATCCTTTGGATTAGAGGAGTGTTAAAGATTATGCCAGAAGCAATAAGCAAAAAACAAGACCACAGCCTAATCCATTAAAAGGACCACAAAAAACATTGGTGTCAATTTTTTCAAAGGCTCATTGCTGGCTTCACAGTCTTAATTTGTAAATAACAAAATCAACATATGTGCATTTATCCTGTAAATGTAGGGGACTGCAAAATGGATGTGTCAGTCTAGGAATTGAAGCAAGATCCAGACACAGGCCGTCGTACAACCCCAAAGTATGAAATTGCTGATTCACAAGGAGTTTATTGAACAAACCAAAAGAAAAAGATATAGAGAGTAGGCTATTGAAAGTGGGGCAGCCACTCCTTGTCCCAGTGTGCGGACACTCCCTTGCTGGCAGATAATATGCTGTAACTCTTGTTAAATTACCACTTCACCTGCACTGTTTACATGTATTTTTGAACTGCTAGCAGCAAAAATATTCTGGGACCATATAGAACAAAGTGGTGCATCCTGCAGTACTGTGGTTTAAAAATTCACAAAATGAGTGACCAGGTCCTTATAGACATGCATAGTCTCCAGCTGAAACAACTTAATAGAAAGGGCAGAATTTGAAAAAGAAATAAATCTACTCTGAAAGCCCTCTGTGCTCATCAGTCTCCTGATGGATATTACGGCATACTGCCATGTCTGATTATTCTGTCGAACTGGGAAGCTGCAGAGAAACAGGAAAAGCTTTTAAGTAAATTGCAACAGTTACTAAGCCCCAGGCTGCTGATTCATAGACTTTTTTAAACAGCTAATTTATTTGAGACAAATTAATTTATATTCATCACAGAGCAAGACTGAGAAAGAGTAATACATTTCACAATGGGGAAAGAGGAAAACGAACAACCCGAGAGTATAAATAAAGGAGATCACTTTTTGCCACAGTTTCCAAATCTTGCAAATGGACGCCAAGGGCAGCAAGCACATCACTGCTAAGTTGACACAGCAGCTTCTAAAGGTGCACCAAAAGGTAAAATCCAACAACAGCCTTGATGATTTGGACAGGATGAATTTTGAGAAATGATACTGCTTTCTCACCTTGTTTAGCCACTCTGCCTTCTCCACATCCGGGAAGTTTACCTGCACAACAGAGAAAACAAAAAGATGCATTAGAATCTGGAGGAAAGTCTTGAATATTGGCATTTTGACAGCACCTTTTAAATATTAGATGCATTATACTTGACACATACAGATAGACAGGCATACATGCACATGAGACATTTTCTATTAGTATTCCCAGATACCCACCAGTGGCTTGGTTAGGATACAGCAGCATAATACAGTAATTAAAAGGCTTCAGGCAGCATAACACCCAGCAATGTAATGGTCCTTTATCTTCACCATTCCTGTTTCAAACTGCTGTCTTTTTTATCTCTTATTAGTATCGTGGACTTAGTAGACTCCAATTGCTTGCCTACCATCACTTTGTGGACACTAACTAGACCCAACGCACTGTTTATTTACTGCCACAGCCCTTCTGCTTTGACAAGGGGCATGGTACTTTTACACTCAAAGGAATTCAGTTTCTACAAGTCCTGAGATCCAAACTCTGGAACTGCAAAAGCAAAATATAATGCCCAAAACTATGTGCAAGCTATTGTTTATAAAGAGCCAGATGCTGAAAGCAAGTTGGAGGATTATAGATACTGTATTGACCTTTGGGTACTGGTCTATGATCACTTCATAAGCAACACTATGATGCTTTCTGCCAGCAAGTTGGAAAATGTATCAAGAGACAACAGGTTTTGTAGCCAAAAACTAGTTAAATATCAGCCTTGTTGTAGTTTGAAGACCATAGGTGGGTCAGGAATTGTTCTGTCTGTCACTTTTTATGCATATTAACTGCTGTCTGTTACATATGCCTATATATTTACCCAACTCTCCTTTATGTATAGTTGATGCTATAGCTTTGTAGAATGAAAAATTTGGTACAGTACAGTTTTTTCAAGACCGTAATAACAAAACATATACGTGAACTGACAATGGAGAATACCCATCACCATGTCAATGCAAGAGTTTTGTTTTCCGAGTTCCCCTAATAAACCACAGGAAGCAAGTCAGGCAATCATCTTTCAGGACACTTTCAGAGCATACAAACCAGAGATTTCCAACTATGTTTAATTATCTATTAACAGAGAGGAAGCCTGCTGGAAAGCATGTGGTCCCAGAAGGAATGTCTGGGACTGTGCTATCCTTCAAATACTGCAGGAAGCTGTAAAGTTACCGAGGTTACCAGGGAGATTTAACCCTTTAAGACCAAAGTCAAGCTCAAGACTGCAGGGAAACCAGGTGTAACTAGGCAGAGCTTTACCCTGGCATATCTGTTGCAGTCCATACCTCCAAGGTAAATGTCATAGACAAGAACATGATTGGCCACAAACACACAGTCTTAAACGTGTGAAAGAAAGAAAAATAATATCCATTTATATAGCGCTTTTCTAATCTGCTCAAAGCACTTTACTCAGACATTGGATAACCACTTCAACCACCATCAATGTGTAGCATGTATTGGGATAATGAAACATTCTTGCACCAGTACGCTAAACACATACTAGCTATTAGGTGGTGAAGGGATCAGAGAGATAGTTATCCGATAAGGGACAGGAGATAAATAGGGGGACAGAGGTTAACTAAGGTGCCAGAATGAGCAGACTGTAATGGACAATTTAGCCTGGACAGCGGGGTACACCCTAGTATTTTCAAAATACATTCAGGAAATGACCACAGTGAGTGAGGATGTTTTACATCTCATCTGAAGGATAGTGACATTTTTTTTTACAGTACAGTATCTCTGTCAAAGCACTAAGGCATTGGGATCCACTCACAGACAATAGGGTAAGTGTCCCTCGATGGCCTCTCCAACACCTCTTCTAGCTACAACCCAACCTTTTCCTAGATAGTTTCTGGCATTACTTATCTTAGTTCTTGTCTGCATTGTATGTTGGTTCTGGCTTTTATTTAATCCATCACGTCATTATTTTTTCTTAAACTTTGGGTGCAATTGCCATCATTCTAGGGTTCTGAGCCACTATAACAACCCCCCCATCAAGTTCACACTGTATATCAATCCACTCCTCCTTTGTAGATTTAAAGGGTCATTAATGTCACATGTACAGAGTACAGTGAAATTCTTACTTGAATGTGCCACTCTCTGGCACCAGGGTTAATTAGTGTAGCTACCTTATATTATTGTATACCTGTATGCACCTGTATATTCATCCATGCTTCTCTTAGGTATATATACCTGTGTTTTTAAAATCTCTCTTTCTTCTTAGCCATCTCTTTGTCCACTTAATAGTGGCAACATGATCATTCCCTTTGGCTATCTGCTTCTGAAGTCACTGCCTCAGTCATTAACGGAAACCAGCTTATTTAAACCAAGGACCATGTCCTCTGAATTTGCATGTTCTCCCCGTGTCTGCATGGGTTTCCTTCCACAGTCCAAAGACATGCAGGTTAGGTGAATTGCTGATCCTAAATTGTCCCTAGTGTGTGCTTGGTGTGTGCCCTGTGGTGGGCTGGCGCCCTGCCAGGGGTTTGTTCCTGCCTTGCACCGTGTGTTGGCTGGGATTGGCTCCAGCAGAACCCCGTGACCCTGTGTTAGGATATAGCGGGTTGGAGAATGACTGACTGACCATGTCCATGTCCATGTCCTAGAAACGAGTCAATGTGCAGTTTTGACACACCTTGGTCAACCAGGTAACATGACATTTAAAAAAGAAACCCACACACATGGGCAAAGTGAACAGAATATCACCAAGAATTCCATCAGTGAATTTCAACATGAACCAGCAAGCCCACTCTTCATATTTCTGTGATTTCTCACAAGCTGTTAAATGTACTTTCCAGCCACTGTTGGATAAACAGCAAGCAAGGAGCACCTCAACATTCAAGGCACCCCACAGAGCTTGTGGGAGCTGCTGAGCGATAATGCTTCTGGTCACTGATGCAGGCAGACAGATAACTTAGCCTTGAGGTTTTCCTGCATCTGGTGAAACTTCCTTTTGAGTCTTGTCATGGCCACCACCTGTTTTGGTAACAAAGATAGAGATGACAGTTTGTGAACTCTCCACTAGAAAAAGAATTAGGGCATGTCTGTATGGGCTGAAGTCTCAGCAATTATGAAACTTTCTTCTTAGGATTTGCAGGTGCATGAATGAAGTGTATAAGAGAGGAGTAGCAGAAATGCCACTGAATAGCATTCTCCTAGTTGGAATACCTGAACTCCCTAACTTTCATTCAGATCGCAGAAGCAAGTGGAAAAGTGGTCTCTGAGAGTGCACTTCTGCTACACTGAAGTTGTGTCACTCTAAAGTAGGGTTGTCATAACAAGATTCCTAACTTCAATGTAATACTAAGTATTGAAATTCAATACCATTTTTCATACTCAATACAATATGTAATATAACTTGCAAATTTAAAATTTAAGCTGGTTTCCCCAGCAGTATGAAGAAATAAAAACAAAACAGGGCCATCACAAAAGTACAAAAATCAACAAATCACAACCACTGCTCTGCTGAGTAGCACTTTTTGTGATGCAGTTCAAAGGAAAAAGTGTACAATGCTGCTGCATTAATGTAGGTGCCATCTGTGAAGCAGATGCCACAGCCAGCCAAATCCAATCAACTTTCAATTTTCAGTCATTATATAGTAAATGTGATGAAATATAATTTTAAAATCAGCAGGTTAGATGTGCAGTGAAGTGTTTAAAGATTGAGAGAGTGATGGAGTCCTAGTACTAAATGGTGTTGACCCTGAATGAATGGCACTTAATTTGTAAAAAGTTTAACTGACTACAAAAAACATTTTAACCTGTATTAAAACAATAAATGTCATATCCCTACTTCAAACACAACAGTTTACAGGCTTATACTGATCAATATATATTTTGATACCGTACTGACATTCCTACTCTAATGGAACTTTCAAATTAATACACCAACCTAAATAGTAACTGAGCAGCTACTATATAATAAAACACTAAAGGTCTATGTGAGTGTCCTGTCCCTTAGATCAATATGATTGGTCAGTTTGGCTTTGGTGATGCAATCGAAAGAGGAAGAGCGAGTGTTAGACACAGAAGGCCTTCAAAGATGGAAGTATAAAAGTTTGAAGGAGGTGAGAACTGTGCCTTGAAAATAATGGGGGAACTGGTGAAGAGAGGTTCAGACACGTGAATACAGAGGAAAGGCGTCGATGGTACAATTGGAGCAAGAGACAGCAAATACAATGCATTTTTAAAAAATTATTCAATTGCCTGTCTTTCACAGGTAGCATGGCTAGTTATTTATAAATATGAAAATAAAAATGTGTGACATAAATAATTAACTGTCATGACATTTTTGTTGCTAATTTCTTTATGCATTTATTATTTCTTCATTTATTTACTCTTTTCAGTGACATGGAACATGAAATACAGTTGGAAATGAAAACTGTCCTTTTCACCTATTAAATTTGAGAGGGTAGGCAGTAGAAATTACTGCTTTTGGTTTGGTGAATCATTGGCTGAAGGAATGATGACAGGATCCTCAAGGAAAGCAAAGGGCATGCTAAAAGCCGAGACTGTGCATGTTCATAGCAGGCACAAAAACAAGGAAAGGTTGGCCAGAATTATTTAATGAAGAAGCTACTTTAATTCAGGAAACCATGAATTGATCAACCACTTAAGAGTCTGAAAGGTGGTATCTGCCAATAAATGTAGCTATTGGTGTTCAAAGACTTGTGAGCGCTCAGTACTCACTTGAGCACACACTCTCAACTTTGACAGATGAAAAATGATAGTTTCCATTTCAAATTATATTTCATGAGGTATGCAGTGTTGCTGAAATAAACTAAATGAAGAAATAATTAAATACTGCATATATTCACGTAGGTCAGGTCTTGAAACACGAATAAATCGATCATAAAATCAGACCCCGACTTATACACCAGTTCAAAAATACAACACTTAATTTTTTTAACACCTTCTTGCCTCCCCCAATCTCGCACCAGTTTCTCAGATACATTAAATTTTGTTGCAGCAGCACAGCTACCAATTTCTTTTGCCACTTCAATGACTTTTAACTTAAAACTTGCTTCCCAACTTGCTCTTATGATAAAGGTGTATGAGGGTGTGAGATACAACAGTGCAAATATCGCTTTTGGAATAGTTTGGGTATTGCCGTGTGGTCACGTAGGCACAATACATAAAAAAAAAGGCTGTGTGCTCCGTGGTTATTGTCTCCGGTGGGCATTAGCATATAATAATCTCTTGGACCAATAGCGTGAGTTTTCCGCATTCGACTTATACGACTGACATTATAAAATACCGGAAATTATCTGCAGGAGAACTTAAACGCGAGCATATGCGGTACATAAATAAATAAGCAAAAAAAAAATATCATATGGTGTATTGTGTTTTTGTCCATTTTAACTGTGTCCAAAATGTTACACTATAAAATGTGTGAGCTCACAATACTTTGGAAATTTGAAACTGTGCTGGAAAGTCATCATGGAGTCATTTAAATTGTCAGGCCCCAAGATTCTTAGTTGTGTAATCCGACATACAGCAACAGCAGTCCTCAAGTTTGACATCGCCTAAAAGTCAGGTAATATGCCTCCAGATTTATTCAAAACTCCACTCCCCTATTGATCTAGAGCGGACAAAGGAAAGGCAACTTAATCTGATTTTTTCATTTAAAGCTGATGAAGACTAGTTAATTTGGCAACAGTCCAGAAGGCTCTATTATTTAAGGGCAACATTAATGCCTGCCATATTCTAAAACAAACAAAACAAAATTTTACTTTCTTCTAATTTTATATAACATGGGACATCCTCATCTGATTTTGTTATGGTAGATTGATTAGGAATATTCTAGTTGAGATAGCGGGTTGGAAAATGACTGAATGACAACGGAGCAAGATAAGAGAAAATCTGCAATGCATTGCTAACATGACCGATTGTTAATTAAGCTGTGGCATTCAATTGGTTGTTAAACTCTTAGAAAATGGCACTGTTTAGGTTAAGTGCCCTGTTGGAGTGATTTGGAAGGAGCTTCAAAAAATGAAATCTTCAGCATGAAAGGCGTCATATTAAACAAAGAATCTACATGGATTGACAATGTTGTACACTGATCGGTCATTGCTGGCATTTACCTAGTCACCTAACCCGATACTTGGTGAAACTCCGTATAAAACGGAACCTGGCCCTTACACAGATTGAAACGCTTGGACTTACCAGGCAGAAGTAACCAAGCTTTATAGTACACATCCTGGATGAGCAGGACTATTAGAGAAGCAGGAAAAGTGCTAGTAGACAGCATGTTCTGATGCCACCCAAAGGAGATGCCCAAGAAAATAGTTAAAAACAATAATAAGAAAACCCAAATGACACAAAGATCACCAATATAAGCAGTCAGTATATGCTTGCATAGGAGTATCGCTCACATTTGTCAGACTCATTACTGACAGCTTAACTTGCCTTTTCCTCTCCAGAGAATAAGGCAGCTTCCATAAAGAATTCTGACTGAAGAAAATAAAAGAGAAATGAGAAAAAAAAAAAAAGAGATTCTTCTAAGAATTTTCTAAACATTGTTCTGAAAACTGTTATACTTTATTGTTCAAACTCTACAAAGTCTCCATGTATACCTCCCAAGATGACAATCTTACCATATACTGAATTACCAAAATACTGAATGGCAGAAGTTGGCACCAGCCTATCCACTGCTGTATGTGCTGGTGATAGTTGCAGAGGACATAGCCGTAGACCATCACGTGGAACATTTGGAAGGAAAAATTTATTTTTTGCAAGGCTGCATGCTCCACTCTAATGTTTTAACCTAACCTATTTAGATCTGAGGTTTTCAAAGAAATCATTAAAAAAAGAAGACGTAACATGATATTTTTAACAGACTCATAGAAAGTGGCAGCTCATGCTGCTTGTACTTCTTCAACTTTGTACTTTCAACTAAGGTGTGATAAGCCAAGCCTCAACCTTTACTGTTCAATGTTAAAAAACATGCAGCATAACTCTTCCGATTTTCTTTTTGCACCATTTCATGAACCATTGTGTCTTTTTTAAACAGTGAGTTAAGCAGAATTGCACATTATCTTGGGCCCCAACATGGGTGAGCAGGACTGCAGTGATGACTGTAAATTGAAACTGCATAGATTCAAACAATACATTATGACAATGTTCTCCAAATATATCTATGCATTTAGCATCATCAAGAACAAATGAATTACAATCTCTAGTGAAGGGTACAATTCATTAAGTAGATTTACCACAGGGCACACTTTTCAAGCCTTATTCAGAGAAAGAAAAACGTTCATTAGATATGATAGAAGCATTTGCAAACTGCATATTAGGGTTGAACTCAGGCTATCAGAAAAATTGAAAATACAATGATGGCTTCTGTTTTGATTCTTGAATATGAAATACAAAACATTTGTTACTTTCACAAACTCTGACTTTGTCTTCTAAAACACAGTGGTTATAAATGTACTTAAGCCATGCTTCTTTTCACACACAAAAAAGACACATAGCAGACAGCAACTGATGACTAACACAGGAGACCAATACATCCAATCAAGCCATGCTGGCACAATGATATGTAGTCTTCCCATTCATCACCAAGCAGCATTTTGGAGTTTTGAAAGGCTCTGGTTACGTGGTTCCTGTCATATCTCTCTTTGACAACACAAAAATGTCAAACATTGACCCCCCCTCCCCCCCACCCATTCTTCCCCATTAGCTAATCTGATGTATTCTCTATTTTACTACAAAATACTGAAGCAAAACTATTGGGCCAAATACTCATTTATCAGAAAAAACTCTTGGATTTATTGATTTACTGGCTGTGAATAGTGTTGTTTTAAAAATTGTTTTGAACTTAATCTTATTGAATTGTGCACCAAACAGACAAGCCAACGAGACAACTGCTTGTCTCAGCGACCTCATGGAATTCTGCACACAAGTATCAAAAATCACAGGCTTATACTAGATTGTTGTGTATTCAATTCAATTCAATTCATTTTTGCATAGTATTCTTCACTGAGTGCAGGCACAGGGAGCAGTGACGAGTTCACAAATAGATGGAAATACAATCTTTATAAATTACTAATTAAATAATGAGTACACAAAGACACAGATTTTTTTAAACTGGCAAACTGGTTTGAAACCGATTAAAATGAAAGGAACTTCACAATATCTGTCCATTAATAAATTGTTGAACTATGGCCAATATCAATACAAATCTACAAGTCTTTTTCCTAACTTACTTTTTTAGCCTTCTTCACAACTTTTGTATTCCTAAGCTCCTCTCACTAGCTTTCCAACACACTCTATCAACTTAATTTTTTTTACACCTGGGTTGTAGATAGTGCTGGGCGGTATGACCAAAATTCTATATCACGGTATTTTTCAAAATTATAAAAGGTTTCATGGTATTTGACGGTATTTTTGTCCCATGCACAAGTGGATGTTAACCACATTTTCCACTGCAATTATTGCAGTAGACTGGCTAAGAATAACCTATTCCGCTGTTGTGAGAATTGTACATTGTACAAAAAACATTTTTATGTGCACACAAGTATTAATACAGGATGCATGGCCCCATAAAGTGATAGTTTTCAAGGGAGTGGCACTAATGAAGAGAAGGAATCACACTGCATGACAGTTGCAGTTAAAATATAGAACCTTTTTATTGAACAAATTTTGCAAACAACTTAAACTATAATTTTGACAACATATTTTCAACCATCCAAAGAGGCATTTAGACTTAGTAAAATATCCAGAGGTGCTTTTCAAAAGTTATATTGCACTGAACATGTCTTAGAAAGGAATAAATAGTAATTTTTTTTGTAAACCAACTACACTTTCTGTTCATGTTAACAATCTCTGTCCACTGAGACGTTAGCTATATGGATTGTAATAGCATTGAGTTATCTTGATCCACCGCTTGCTTTTGTCGTAGGCAGTACCTTTAGCAAACAGATCTACAAGTGACATCTGACTTGAGTGTCCTCTAGCTTTTGCAGTTTTACCTGAGGACATCGAGTGTGCCAATCTTAGTTCCATACATTAATGGTACTCCAAAGCATGTTTGTGGCTAAGGTGGTGCAGCAAATTGCTCGTGTTGCTGCCTCCAGCGACAACTTTAGTTCGACAGCATTTGCAGTAAATAGTTGTTTGGTTCATATCCGTCCTTTTAAAACCAATGTATCTCCAGACAACAGACACGGCTCCTTTTTTGGCAAAAGTTCTTCTGTTTCATCATGTTCAACTTTGTCTGCTACAGCTTCAGTTTCAGAAGGTTCTCTGTTCATTTTCACCGCTCAATACCTCGACTAATGCATGTACTCCATTACATGCGTGTTTAGTGGTGTAGCAGTGATAAAGGTTCCCCCTTAAACAGTTCCCCAATGTGCCATGTTCCGAATGTTGTTTAGGTTATTTAAACCAGTGTTGCGACATAAAAAAAATCCATATCATTACAAAAATAAAAAACGGTTTTCGTTATGAACCAGTATACCTCCCAGCACTAGTTGTAGAGCATTAGGAATGGATGAAGGTTAAGTGGGGTATGTCCTGTGGAGCCAGTGTGGAAGTAAGCTTGCTTTCCCCTCCTGTATACTATACACTGTCTAAATTGAACATTAAATATTTTTTGCTCACTGTAAGCTTACTTATGCATCCTGCGGATTTGTGTCTACTGCTTCAAGAGTGTACTAAAGCTCTAACAATCTGAATATTTCAATCAATCTGCTTATGGGCCACAGTAATTAATACTGTTATGGTGCTAAATATTGCATCAGCCAGGGGATGGAATTAGCGATGCGTCACCAACAGTGACATTTCATCATTTAAATTAGTAGCTTCAGAGTCCCCTTGCAGGGGAGACTATACAAACAGCAAGCCTGCTGCAGTCACACAAATTCCAACTATTGCAATACACTGTCCTTCTAAGGGGAACAATCTACCTAAAAGAGCAAATTCAAATGGAAAATCCATTTGTTCAGCTCCAGAGAGCACCATGATGTGCCATAACACTAAGAAATATTCACAGTAGAATTTCAGTGAATACAAACACCTCTTTGACAAACAGCTGGAATGATTTTCTATTGTACAATTAATAATAGTCTGGCAGCTTCCTTACTAAGCGAAATATTGACATTTTACAGCATATATCAGAAACTTAATAGCACAACTCGAAATTGGCCACCCTCATTCCAATTCCAGTGTTGTTTTGGTCTGGATTGGCATAATTGAGCAATGAGCCATCGGTCGGCGTATTGACGTTTCATGTAACAACCATCCACTTGCTGTAGCTACCAGTCTCCAGCTGGGGAAGTCTGCATCTACTGCAGCCATGACAAGACCAACTAATCGCTTCTGCATAAGCAAGCAGTCGCATTCAATTTCCATCTGTGTCCCATATGCAATAGAATATGGCCATGACTTTAATGCTTTTTTTGAAATTAATATATCTTTGTAAATACCTAAATCAAAATAAAAGAATAAAAAAGACACACAATATCATACATTACAACACATTAATTTAATACAATACTAGTCTATTTGGATAGGCAAAGGTGATTTCATATATCTAACCCTGGCCAATTTATCAGTCCCAAACCAGTCAGCAAAACTGTGCCAGTTAACAATAAAGCGGAATATCAAAATATCTTCATGCAGGAGAATAACTGTCAGAATTAGGGCAATCATTACCAAAAAGAAGACTGTCACACTAAGGGGCCTTCTGGGGTACAGAATGATTACCTTGATGTTCCATAATGTGAGGCAGAAATGCTTCTATCTTGTGCTTGAAGCCATTACTTCTCTAGGCTTGCATAACAATAGAAAGGAATAATATGAGCTAGCGGTTTTCAGCATGAGGGAAAACTCCAGGAATACTGGCTGTGTGGAAAAGAGTGCTGCTTGGAACCTGGATGGCTAGTGAATACATTTGGCCTTGACAGCAGATACTGATATTAATTATCAGAACTTTAATTAGAACAATCTAGATGAGAACAGGCCATTCAACCCAACAAAGCTTGCCAGTCCTATCTAATTAATCCACCCAAAATAACATCAGTTCAAATTTTTAAACTCCATAAAGTCCTACTGTCTACCACACTACTTGGTAGCTTATTCCACTTTCTCAGTTGAACCCTTGAAACTATCTTGGGCACAGTATGCAAACAATTAAACCTAAATACAGTAATGTATCCTAAATATTAATGTGATCAATTAGTGGTGCTTACTACTTGTGAGATGTCCTCCATGCACCTCCCACATGGGGTGCACCTGACACTTCCTAGTCAAAGGCCAAATTTTCTTTAATTCCGATTGTTCAACCACATTCAGTACTACCTGCCATGTGAGATGGAAGCTGATGTAATCAAAGAGAACAAAAATAAAAAGCTCAAAAAGTGTGTTTTAGTGTGTGAGGGACTGTCAAAACTGTTTCCACTCAACACAACCTTGAACTTTATTTGGTAATTTTCAGTATGTTAATAAAATAACCAACTGTTATACAAGCTTATGCATGCTGCTATACACACACTACGTTGATCAGCAGAGAAAGCCAACAGGCCAGTTAGGCTGCCCCATACTTCATGCAACCCATATACTCAGTCTCAAATGCATGAAGACTCATAACTTATTTTCTCATTATTAAACAGAAATTAAACATGTTACAGTGTACTCTCTCTGCATTGACATATTAATAAGAGTTTGAAAGCGATGTATTTCCCTTGTCCAAAAGACAATACTATTTCAAACTTCCCATGGTGAAATTAAATTAAGGCTCTAAATAATCAAATTGTCCAAAAGCTGTATGATATGAAAAAAGTCTGAATAAGAGTAAACCACTCCATTTCAGGGTATTCATATGAAATGTAATGATTAAATTCACAAAGAATAATTGCATAATAAACTAGTTGCGTCTAATATTTGAAATATTAAAAGGTGTGCTTCAGTTTAAATGTTTGAAGTCTAAATATTCTTCATTGTAATAGAAACATTTCATTTTTCACCCTCTGACTGAAGTCCACAGAGGGTGAGATCCCTATGTTAAAGGATCGAAAATAACATCAAATTCATAATCATCGACCTTGAAATAGTCTAAAATGATAACTCGCATGCTTATGCTTGAAATTTGTCATTTTAACCTTTTGGGAGTGATTTAGAGGGCTAGAACAACAAGTAAAGAATCAAATATGAAAAATATATTCATAATAGGCAACCTCAAAATAGCATAAAACAACACTTTATGCCTATATTAATGATCCCCATTTTTTCTACATTTTGGGAAAAGAGGTTATTTTGACCCCTCATATCCCATTAGGGACCTTTGGGGTCAGTTAATGTAGTAGGCATAAGTTCAAGTCTTTCTGATCATTTTGCTGAAGACACCTGGTACTGTACTCTTTATGAGAAGGATATAATTTCTTACACAAAATGTGTTTCAGAAATGCCCTAAACACAAGGGGTTTTCAAGTCTAGATGGTCAAAAATAGGTAGATCTATGATAAAGCTTGACATCTTGCATAACTAGACATTAAGACAAGTTGAACTATATATCATATGTGAGGGTTTTCTTGTCGCAATCAGGGGAGCTGATGGAACAGTCCTTACGGATGACACTGTAGTTGTGACCTCCTGGGCTGGCTACTTTGAGCAGTTGTTCAAAGCTGATCCTCCAGCTAGGACGTTGGATATACCTGGTCCATTGTTCTTGAGGCTGATCCTCCAATTAGCTGTGAACCACCCAATCTCACTGAGATTGCACAGGTGGCGAATGAGCTGGGGGGGAAGGGCTGCAGGGATCTGTGGTATCCAGGGTGAACTTCTCCAGGCTGGTGGTAAGGCTGCCCTCCTGGCATTGCAAGCAATCTTTGCTTCCATTTGGGAGACTGGCATCATCCCAACTGACTGGAAAACAGGAGCAACTACAGGGGGATAACAATGCTCTTGGTGCCGGGTAAGGTCCTTGCTAGACTCGTCCTCAATAGGATCCGTGATCACATGCTCACCTACCAGCGACCGAAACAGTCTGGTTTTACGCCTAAGAAGTCTACCATCGACCGCATTCTGGCACTGAGGGTTCTCATAGAACGCAAACGTGAATATTGGCAGAGTTTCTTTGCAGCCTTTCGTCGATTTTTGCAAAGGGTTCGACTCAGTTGATCGAGTTGCCCTATGGGACAGCCTGAGGGTTTGCGGGATCCCCTCGAGGTTGCTGGATATCATGGCCGGCCTCTACACTTGTACTGTGGGTGCTATGCAGAGTGGAGGCAGGACCTCTGCATTTTTCCCAGTTGATTCTGGGGTTTGTCAGGGGTTTGTCAGAGGGGACTGGGCGGTCTCTTGGTCTGGAATCCCTACAGATTTTATTTTTTTTTCTCCAGCCTCTGGAGTTTTTTTTTTGTTTTTTCTGTCCACCCTGGCCATCGGACCTTACTTATTCTATGTTAATTAATGTTGACTTTGCTGACGATGCTGTGATCTTCGCAGAGTCAATGGAGGCTCTGATCGGGTGAAGATCCAGGCCTTTAATGACCTCTTGGGCACAGCCATCAGCAGTGTGTCTGTTTGCGGAAAGAGAGTGTTGACCTTGTTGAGAGGTTTACTTAACTTGGCAGTGACCTTCGTGTCTCTGGTGACTCTTCCTATGAAGTCAGTAGATGGGCTGGGAGAGCATAGGAGATCAAGAGGTCGCTGGAAAGGGGTGTGTGGTGCTCCCGATATCTATGCAAAAGGACGAAGGTCCAAGTCTTTAGAGTCCTGGTGCTTCCTGTTTTGCTATATGGTTGCGAGACATGGACGCTATCCAGTGACCTGAGAAGAAGACTGGACTCCTTTGGTACTGTGCCTCTCTGGAAAATCCTTGGGTACCATTGGTTTGACTGTGTCGAATTAGCGGTTGCTCATGGAGTCCCATTACCTGCATTGTGAGGGAGTGTCAGTTACGGCACTACGGCCATGTGGCACATTTCCCAGAGGGTGATCCATCTCATAAGATCCTCATTGTTGGGGATCCAAGTGGCTGGACCAGGCCAAGGGGTTGCCCACATAACACCTGGCTGCGGCAGATGGAGGGTCATTTCCGGAGGGTAGGACTGGACTGTGTGTCTGCCTGGGTGGTTGCCAACCAGAATCCCAAGTTGTTTTGCCATGTAGTGGGTACGGCAACACACTGTACCAGTGCATGCTCCCCGACTTGACTTGGTTTTCTTGTACCGGTTAGTCAGGAGGTGCCAGACCAAAAAAAAAGCATTCATAATGAATTCTTATGAACAATACTACTACAAAAGCAATGGCCTAATGCAAATTTTTCTGCTACATTTAAGAGCTCAATATTCTCCCGTTTAGACAGCAATATGATTTACAAATGGTAAAATAATGAAAAGATAGAAAAAAAATAATGATAAAATAATATATTAGAACAGTTTGAGATTTCATTCAAACAACATTAGATAAGGCAGTATGCAGAAATGGGGAAAAGCTTCCTATAACCAGTAAGGTCAAAACAAGAAACAGGGCTGAGGTTACCAAAAATTCATTTAATACTTAAACTGCTGAGTGACAGCTGAGCCACAAAGAACACACACTCACACTCCTTTAATCGTGTGTCTAAAAAGAAAAGAAAAAAAAAAAAAACGCCATTAGAGAGCAAAAAGCTTGTTTTAGGCTTTGTGAACTGCAGGCAGCAGGTGGAAAAAGAGGTCAGAACTGGAAAAATTAACTTGAATAAATCTACTCAACCCCTCCCCATTAGGCAAAGCAGCATAACACAAATCGGTCAAGGCAAATTTTCCACAGCAGATGGCTGAGCAAACAGCACATGCATTGGTAAAAAAGGCCAGCTTAAACACTTTAAGCACTGCTGTTCATCACACTTTATATTATTAACATCTGTTCTGCTGTTTTATCAAATCTAAATGCAAGTGTTGCCTAGTACAAAAACATCTGCAAGTGGGAGAGTGTATGATTTTTATCCTAACACACATTAAACAATGAAAAGTGTCAGGGCTGGAGATAATCTACACTGATTAAGCATTTAGCTGCATGTCTAAAGGTTACCATCAAAGGTGTTTTAATGCATTGAGCTGTAATAAAGTAAGGACACCCTCTGTTGTTTTTATTAACAGAAAAGATGCAGTCATTCAGTGTTTGGCTTACGCTGTCTTAATCTAAAAAGGACATATTGTATATGACATACTGTACCTTGTACAAAGTTACATACATCACTGTATTATTATTATTATTTATCCATTAGTTTTAGATATCATGACAGCATGCAGATTTCTTGGAAAATAAATTCATCAGCTTTAGGGTATTCTCATCAAAATGCCATCTCATAATCCTATGTTTGGGTGTCTAATATCAGATATCTCTACATGGAAGCGTGGTGAAAAATAAACTCCGACACCAGCTTTTATCATAAATCCTAAGAGTTTTCCCAAGACAGAAGAACCCACAGGACAGTAAAATAGGTTTAGCGGAGGTAGAATATAGCAGAAAGAAATCCGATACAATGAAAACAGCCCCCATACAAATCTCCAATATCCTCACTTTTTCCCCCCAATCCATACAGGACGTACATTTGACCTTCAGTTCCAAAAGCTATTATGAAGTTAATGGCCTAGCTAAATGCATAACTTTCTAATGTGTGCAGAGCCTTTTCTATCAATCTCATACAAGGTCCCAGCGTTCATTCCAATGAAAAAAAGCAAAGAGGGGTGGCACGCATTGTGGTCAGTACGAGTGGGAGTGAAACCTGATACACTATAGTAGCAATTTTTTGTGATTTTTTTTTTTTTTTTAGTTTGAAAGCACACTGATCTTTTTTGTTTCTTGAAAGGACAGAAATGGCATGCAAACAATTCTGTTTGGTGTAAGAATAGTCACCAGTAGTAATGCTAGCATGACTGCAAAGTTTCCAGTATACAAACTGCTCTTGTGCTCATTGAAGCTGAGCAAAGAGTCACTTTGGTTTGTAAAATGTAACAAGGAATAAGGAGCTTGACAAGAAACATGCATTTGCAAACCATATATTATGCAAGCATTGTTATATAAAAATGTAAGTTCTCTGGCATGTTGCAAATATTACATAAAGGAACATGCATGTTATGTACTGTAACCATGTGCTTTCTGGCTTAGTGTGGAGACTGAAGATACCAGAATTACATTATCACATTTTATCATGTGGGACAAACTGATTCAAGGGTTTTACATATTAGGTGCAAAAGACTGATACATTTTGGTTCATGGGCATTTAAAGTCACCTTTATCTTAATATAAGTAAAAATAATCAATTGCAATAAAATGTAGATCACATTTATCTTAATATAAGTAAAAATAATCAATTGCAATAAAATGTAGAATAAAAGCACACAAAAAAAACATAGTGTGGATGAATGTGAATATATGTGAAGGAGTGTGCCACATGAGGAACTGGTAACCAGGTCAGCCTTCCACTAGATGTTGCCAAGAACGACTTTGGCTCTTAATACTATATATTAGGTTAAGTGGGCTTATGTTTAAAAACTGGTGGATGAATAAATTATGTAAAGGAATTCTTGTTAAACTGTCACATTTTGCTGTCCTTCTATTTTAAGTATTTTTAATTCCGAATTATAAAAAAATTTCCATTCAACCAAATAATTCGAAAAATATTTTAGAAATCATAAAAAAAAAAAAAAGAACAAGACGGACTGCAAGAATTTTCATGCTCTGTGCTCTGGCAGCACCAACTTAATTAAGATGTGCATCTTCACCTTAAAAAGCCTTGAGTCGACTGCATTCTGTCTACAAGTTCCTAAAATCAACTCTTTGTTAAATGACAGGGACACAAAAGTTAAAAACCAGAGAGCTTTCTTAGGACTCAAGAGCCAAAGTTAAATAAAAGATAGGTTATAAGAAAGACACATAAAAAAAATATGCGATAGTTTGCACACCCTAGGGAAGACGGTTAGCTTAGCATTAAACGCCCTGCCTAGGAAACTCAACAAATAAACAAAGAGAATTGCAAGGCAAGCCATTATGTCAACAGTATCAAAAAACACTGCACACTAGGTGAAGAAAGAGTACGCTGTTACTTGAAAACTAATAACAAAAACCCTAGCTTTTCTCTACACAACATTTGACCAATCAAACTAGGTCTTGTGGAAAAGGTTTTGTGACATTTGAGATGAAATTTCTTAACAAAATAAGTGCGATGTTTGGTAAATGCACAATACATGCATGCTCTGTATTGTGCCATTTCTGACATTCTCTTTATAACTAGAATAAAAATCACATCAAATATAAGATCACATTCTAAAGGTTTATAGACATTTCTCACTACTGTAGCATGCTGTTGGTTTGGTTCTTTTCAGCTGATTTTCTGACATTTTTTGTAATGGAAAGAAAAAACTTAGGATGCCAAGTACAGGAACATACAAAAAAAGTTTGAATCAAATAAAAAAAAATTGAGGAGAAAAAATATTTTTGTGTAGGAAAACCTTAAATAATAAAATAATTGAGAAAAAACATAAATGTCTGATTGGTATATGAATGTTCTGGACTCATTGTGTATCTGTGTCATAATCTGCTGTCTAGTGATGTCTGATACAAAGACAAAAAACAGCAAAAAGTAAAAAATACCCCTAAAATGATCACATGCTTAGACAACACTTAACCATAAGATCTAAAGTTGTTATTATTATAACCACAAAAACACAGAATATGAGAGATCTGAAAACATAAATAAGCAATGTATTTTTGGCCCATATCCCAAAAATATGCAAGTTGTGATGAGTGGTGACTCTAAACATTCCCAAAATTAATGAATTAATGAATGAATGTGGGTTTGCACACAACCAAGTGTGTGCCCTATATAGTGTTAAATCTCTCCTTATACGCAGAGACCCTGAACTGGATAAAATGGTTAGGAAATGCATAAGTGGGTTGATATTAATATTTGTAAGAATTACTTACAGTATTAATGCTTTGAAATGGGTTCTGTTTTTTTGTCCATCACCTCCAGAGACACCAGTATGAGAAAACCCCGACATTTGATATATAGTTCGACACATCTTGATGTCTAGTTATACAAGACTTCAAGCTTCTTGGGGTTCCTCCGAATTGTTGGTCTTACAGACCTTAAAAAACCCCAATCTGTAGGACATTTTTGGGCCATACATTGTGAGGGAAATGATACCCTTATGATAAACAGTGAACCTGAATGTCTTCAGCAATAATGATTCAGAAGGAACAGAAGTTGTAATAAAACCACATCAACCGACTCCAGGGGTTAACCCCCTAATGAGACACTCCTTTTATAAAGCTTCAAAAAAGTTTGACAATAGATGAAAATGAGAATAGATAATAGGTAGGTGGAGTGTCATTTTATACCATTTCAAATTTGCTGATCACAAAAATGAGAATATTTTTGATGTATGACTTTTTGCTGCCTTCTAAGTGCTATTCTCATAAGGATTAGAATGACAAATTTCTAAGAATGTGTGGTATTGTTTTAGACTATTTCATGGTCAGTGATATTTTTTTACCCTTTACTAGGGATCTAGCATTCTATGGACCTATATCAGGAGGGAGGGGGATAACAAATTTCTATTACAATCAAGAATACTTAAGAATTTAAACATTTACTGTAAATTGAAGCACACATTTTAATATTTCAAATATTTAATGAAATTATTCTCATTTATTTTATACTTCTACCTCATGAAGTAAATCGTTACATGTCTCATGAGCACCCCAAATTAGACTTTTTAACTTAGTAGACACCATTATCCAGGTAACTTACAAAAAGTCATCATAAACACAGTACACTTGAGAAATCATAGAGTCAAAATTGAACAATATACACAAGGAATGTAGCACTACAGGTAAAATTCAGTTTGAATAAGGGTTTCAATTAAAAATCCAACCTAGCTAGAATTTTATAAATATCTAATTCCGAAAAAATTCTAAAACTAGAAGCAGAGCACTTTAAAAGACAATATCTCTCCTCCTGCTGCAGCTCTCTTTCATTCTCATTAACCCAAAGTAACTTATCATGACCATGAATCTAGAGGCACTGCTGTGGAAATTCTACTTTATCGCAAGATTTTTTTCCGCTCTAACTTGTAAACACCATATCACCACACAGCTATATAGCTGTTTCTTAAGAGTGGTAACTTTTTGGCTTGCTATTTAATTTTGGTCGTCACAGCCTATTATCTTGCTAGCTATAACTAAGAAAACTACTGATGGGTGCAAGGCAAAGAGAGTTAGATTCTGGCTCTCACTTTAACAGTCATGCAAAGTTAGAGATTAATCATCTTAAAAAAAAGGGGATCAGAGTAATTACTCTGTAATCTTAAACACTTCTGGGGTTTTGACACTCAGTGTTCACTGAATACCAGACATAACAATGGATAAAACATTCTAGGCTCACACCTACTCAAACTGCAGCTTGCCTCAGAAATATTTTAGAAATGACAGACACGATACAGTTTTGAAGGTTTGCACCCTCTGGGTCATATTTGTTCCAGAGTAGCCAATTACTTCCGCACCCCTCCTCTCTGCTCTCTAGCTATATAAGGAAATTCTTGAAGAGGGTATGAGTCACAGCCAGCACACATACAAAAGATGTGGTAAAGAAGTCATGCCAACTAGTGCTCCACCCCACACAGCAGGATCTAAATCTACAGGCCTACAAAACACAGTTCAGCTTCAGTGTTTAAGGAGCAAAAAAGAAACACAGGCATATCAGCAAACAAGTACTATAGCTTACATGTTAGAATAACGGGAGGACACAGTAGCACATTTAAAAATCAGCATCTTTCAAAACCAGGACTTGAAGCAATAACCCCACATATACTGAAATGTAATCCATGAAAACCTCTCCCAGTGTTACAAAGTGAATAGTTAACTCAAGAAACCCATCGTAGGAAAATTGATATACTTTGGGAAAGGCTGTCCCCATTGTGAAAACGACAAAGTAATACATATAGCAAGACAATCAGGCTCACAGCAGCATTCACAAGATAATGAAGATGGACAAAAAGTCACCTTCATCGTAGCTTTTGAGACGCAGGATAAGCTATGCTCACTGCATCCCTCAGTAAATGAATGGATGCAGATTAAATTTTATTGTATCTCATTAGAAGCACCACATGACATTATAGAAGTAGACACTTTAAGAAACTCACTCTGACAGCTATGGAACCAGCTTAAGAGGTATGAAATCATTCTGTATCCTGATACAGTCAAGAAGGCTCACCAATGTCTTACTACTTGGGATGACAAAGGAAGGCCTGAATGTCTTCATCTATGTTCATCCCCAGCTTCTACAGGGGCCCAGTAGTGTCCATACTCATATATTGCGTTATTGTCTTAGCATGGGTTAGGTCCACAAAGCACAACAAAGAATGGAAAATGCATCACAGATTATTATTGGTGCACTGCTCGCTTCCGTTATGAACATATAAAACACAAACTGCCTTAGAACACCAAACTATATTATTACAAGACCTCAGTCTTCCTGCATAGCCACTACCGTCTCTCCACTGTTCTAAAATTAGTACAAAACTGTAAACTTTCACAAAGTTAGATTGAGAAACTGCTTTATCTACAGGTACTGAGCTCGCTCAGCACTGGCATTTACTCATTCATACAGACAACTGATTATATTTTTGTTTTTCCAGTTTTAGCACAGGCTATCTCAATGTCAGTTGCAGGATTTAAAGTCATAAGCTTTAACCACTACCCCACACTGCCTTGACTGCAGTGAACTACATGAACACTTCTTATATACTATACTGTATGTCATATTATGTAATATTAGTAGTAGTAGTAGTAGTAGTAGCTGGAGTATTGTCACATGCACACACACACAAGAAGTACAGTGAAATTATCACTTACATGTCCTGCATTCAGGGCCATAATCTTGTGTTGTACTCATTGTCTGTTGTTGGTATTGTACTACTGCCACTAAACTATTTAAGACGTGCAAATAAATTAATGTAATGTGTACACGTATTTGAATATGAACATTATAACATACTGTATTTTGGAGCCAGCTCTGTGTGCTAATGCATCTGAAACTGTGTTTTGTTCGAAGACATTCAGCAAGAATGACACATAAATAGGCAACCTAGCTTCTGGATTCATATGGTATCTCCCTGCGACTGACAAGACCCATCACCGAATGGCTTAAAGAAAATAGAGTACATGTTATCACTGCCTAAAACCAAATAACTTCCCATAAAAGGCAACCAATGGAGAAGACAGCTATTAAGCACTTCCACTGTTCCAAAATGGTAATCTGCCCATTCAGAGGCTTAACTGGGCCATACACTGCACCCAAAATTGCCTGATGAAAAGTACCAGAAGACAGCCTTCAGGGACAAACTAGCTTATAATATTGCACTATTTTTTTTTTTAGATGGCCAACATGAAACCAAATGAAGACCTAAAAACCGTGCCTGACCATTTACTGTGTTCAGAACATGAGAATTTTCTCATGAAAGCCATTTCAGGGCTATGTACTGATGAGCAAACCTGTTCTAGTGCACTTATTTTGCTGCAAATCATATTATTTCTAATAATGGTCAACAGAGATAAAACACAATGGGGAAGAGACAGACATTGAGATCTTAAAGTGTCTAGAACTGAAATGCTGCTCTTGACAGCACAGTGTGAACAAATTAGCTCTTGGAGGCCAGAGTGTTTAAAATTGCTGCAGATCACGTGGAAGTCAAACAGTAGCAAGCCCCTGAGCACTTACTATGTTAGAGATGGAACTTTGTTTCAAGACATCCTGCAGAGGAAGCACACAAGGTCTCTCTTAGCAGCTCAGTGTCTGCAATTTTACAATTTCTCAAGAAAACCAGCTTTCACCAACACAACAGAATCAAAAGTTTGTTACTACTTGTTAAATTGTAATTTGTCACAAAACAGCTGCCATGGGGATGTAAACAGAGGTACATGCCACTTCCAGAGCACTAACAGCATCCAAAATCGCACTTTGCCTCGTGAGGTCAGTTAGAAGGCACAATAAGGTAAGTAAATTAGCTCCTGCCACCTTACAGAGCTTGAAAATCATTCTAACTCAGATCACTGCCAGTTCAGGGTGATGAACAGAAAGAACAAAAAGCACTGAAAATTACAAAGATGGGCAAAGCCAACTAAAGAGTGATGGTGTGAGACAGCAATCAGTATGTGGGACACAGCCAGCTCCCATTTAGACTATCAGTAACGGGCAAGAAACACAATGCAAGAAGATCAGATGCCCAAGAGCATTAATGAAGTAACTTACAATCAGACTAGTCAGCATTCAAGAGCTATAACAGAAAGTGCCAAGTCTCAGCTGATCTGCCAGGGACTGCATACAAATACAAGAAGTCAGCATTATGGGATGTAAGGAAAAAGGCAAGTGAAAGGCAAAAAAAAAACCAAAAAAAAAAAAACACAACAATAATGACAGACAGCCTAAGAGAAATAGGCCATAGGTTCTGTAGACAGCACTAACCCTAGATATAAATGTTACGAAACAAGATACTGTAACACAGCTTGAGCCTGCCAAAGAGCTAGAAATCAACATAAATGTAGCTGGTTGCACAATGCACAGAAAAGATATCATGTGAGATATTAAGAAAAAGAAAAATCAACAGTGAGGAAGGAGGCAGGTCCTGAACTTCTGGATGACGTTAGTTGGACTTGTGCTTGGACTGCATTTTGTCCCCCCTTTATATCCCATCACGAGATGCACTTCTTAACTAGAAAGTGAGGACACCCTAAAAAATTGACTTGTTTGTCATCCAAGGGGGACTCTCATCCTACATTTACTACTCCAGCACCTGGCCTATGCTTGCCAGGTACAGAGGCTAGAAGAAAAGGATCAAACTCAAAATACCGGGAGACCCTTTGCAATTCTGTTTAAAATTTGGCTAAGTTCATCCCATTCTGTTGCTCATTGTTGACATGTTTCTTCACCTTGCTTGTTGTCTACCTGTGGTAAATTCAATTGATTGGACATGACAAGTAAAGGCACATACCTGTCAATACAAGATCCCATAGCTAACAGTGTGTATCAGAGTAAAAATCAAGCCAATAAGTCAAAGGAATTGCTGGCAGATCTTAAAGACAAGATTGTGGCGAAGTACAGATCTAGTGAAAGCTACAAAAACCAATTCTATAGCATTAAACATTCCCAAGACAACGGTGGCCTCCATAATTCTTAAATGGAAAAAATCTGGAACAACCATGATTCTTCCTAGAGCTGGCTTGCCTGGCCAAACTGAGCAATTGGGGGTAGGAAGATGTGGGAGGGCCACAGTAAGAGAAGTTAACAAGAATCCTATGGACCCTCTGGCTGAGCTCCAGAGAACCTTTGTGGAAATGGGAGAAAGTTTCAGAAGCACGACAACACCACCTTAAAACTCCACTAATCTGCACTTTATGGCAGAGTGGCCATATGAGACATGAAAGCCTGCTTGGAGCTTGCAAAAAGCCACCTAATATTCTTTCAGACAATAATTAATAATAATTCTTTACATTCATGCAGTACATTTTTCAGTACTTAAAGCACAGGGAGGACCTCAGCTATGAACTCACAATCTCATTGCTGCAAAGTAGCAGCACTACCATTGCACAACAATAATAATAATTCTTTGCATTTCTATAGCGCTTTTCTCACTACTCAAAGCGCTCAGCAATTGCAGGTTAAGGTCCTTGCTCAAGAGCCCAACAGCACAGAGTCCCTTTTGGCATTTACAGGACTTGAACCGGCAGCCTTCCGATTGCCAATGCAGATCCCTAGCCTCAGAGCTAGATTCTCTGGTCTAATGAAACCAAGATTGGCCTCAATTCTAAGCATCATGTCTGCAGGAAACCAGACACCGCTCATCAAATGTGTGATACAATTCCAGCAGTGAAGCATGGTGATGGCAGGATCATAGTGTGGAGTTGCTTACAAGTGGCAAGAATGGGGGACTAGTCGAGGCTGAGGGAAAGCCGAACAGAGCAAAGTACAGAGATATCCTTATTGAAAACTAGCTCCAGAGTGCTCTGGTCATCAGAATGAGCTGAAGGATCACTTTTCAACAGGACAATGACCCAAACCACAAAGTAAAAACAATACAGGGGTAGCTTAAGGACAACTCTGGGAGGTGCACGGCCAGAGCCCAGTCATGTTTTTTGCCATGTCATTCTGGGGTACTGAGTGTTGTTTAATGAGGGGGAAAATGAATTAAAATGATTTTAGGATAAGGCTGCAACTTAAAACAAGTAAAAAATGAAGGAGATTAAATACTTTTTGAAGGCATTGTAGGTTTTCAATATACCACAATCACATGTAGAACAGATAACAAGAATATTTAACACTTAAGATGAGAAGGTTTTAACAGCTTTTTGTGTGCTAGCCCACCTCAGTTTATTTTGCCATTGCTGATTGTGTGTGTAGAGTTTTTCTCTTCCAAGAAGACACAATATCCGTCCTTAGATGTCAGGGCAGGTATACTTGCACGTTTGCTCTCCCCAGTTATCAAGGGCTAGGACTTAAATGCAGTCATAAATAATAATGTTTAGCAGAGCTGGAGACAACAACCTGATGCAAGGCAAGAGACAGCTGTGAGATGAATTATACAAGTGGAAACCAATGCCAGAACCTATAGGTCCTATACGTCTCTCTCATAACACCCTGCATTGCCAAAACTGTCTGATTTTAAAAATGTTTAGATAAGTTAGTAATGTTGAGAATACAACAACAAAAAAACTTTAATCAATGCCTGTGGATAATTTTAGAGCAGAATTATGTGTAGTAAGCCCCACCCCACGATGGGAGTATTAGTTTCGAGTTAAATCCGCAACCACAAAGAAAAAAAAGGCAGATTTGATTTGAAAGCAGAGATCATCCGGCATCAGCTGCCTTAGTTTCTAACAGGAAAGCATGCTTACTCAGATCTGCAGCTCCATTACAAGGGCGTCACCAGGGGAAACTAAAACCGTTATTCAAAATTCCTCAAAATACAATTTAAAATATGCCTTGGATATCTGCGTGACGGCATACTAGCTCTTTGCTCAAGACATTCCCCACTAGCTTCTTGGCTGTCAGTTTTGGATAAAAATAAATCACATAAGAAATAAAATGCTCATGAGGCAAGCAAGATGAGGCTTTTCAGCCAGAATACTGCTACTTTTCCCCAATTGTCAAGACGTGATGAAATTGCCATGGTTCCATGGTGGTGGAGAAAAGAGTTGGTCTGCAGCAGCACTCTGACCAAGTTTTCATACTATCCACACTGACCAGAAGCTCTTCCTTCGAGAACTGTAACAATACATTAAGGCAGCCTCACTGCATTTTCACTATTGGGGGTTTCACAACTTGACTATGGATGTGTTATGTAAAAAGCCATTTCAGCTTCTTACCTGTCTATGCATTTTTGGCACACTGCAAAATCAGCCTACCCACATTCTGCCACATAGGACTTACCAACAAGGGTATAATCCTAATGATTTGGGCATTCAAGGATGACCCATTTAATTAAAACTATCCATTCATCCATTTTGCATCTTGCTTATCCAATTTGGGGTCACTGTTGCCAGCCCTGGGGACCAAGTCCTATCACAATAATTAAAACCAGTTATATGTAATGTGTGTACATGTGTTTAAATTTGAGTTTTATGTTACTACTGTGTAACACTTCTTATTTAATCAATTTATATAGCACACTTTACAATATATCATCAAAACATGCATACAAAAAAGTAAGGTAATGGAAATAAAGACATTCAAGCAATGCCATGACATAACAGAATGTAAATTAAACAACTCAGAAACATACATAGCATTAGAGTGACACCTAGAAATTGCAGCATACAGTTTGCACCACTATACAAGGTACCAAAAAAATTGGAAAAATTTACATGCCATACTTTTAATAATAAGGGTTGTGTGGAAAGAGGAGACAAACTCAGGCAGTGTGTTTCCACACTAAAGAAAAGGAAAAAACATTATGGAGCGATAAATGATTTATGATCATTTTTACTTGTAATTGCACTAAATAGTTCAACTTATAGATAAAAATAACCATTGTTTGCCTAAAATGCCTTCCTTAAATAAGAATGTAATTAAGCATTCCTAAACACTTGCCGGGTCATTCTAAAAATGTTTACTTTACATGGTGTTTAAAATGATGGATTGTCTAAGAATATGCCAGTGATTTCATCTACACAGATTGATTCTGTCTAGAAGTTGGTCAGAGAGAATAAAAGGAAAATCTCATAGATGAAGGAGAGTCCTAGATCTGCCTCTAATTATAAAATATCTACTTCTCTAAATTATCTTTGCAAACATTTTCAGCATACTTCTTCAGCACCCCCTTTTATTGTGAACAGATCCCCAATGGTCTTTTTGCTCCATCTCCATCAAAACCTTTATGTTCATCAATATATGCACTCATCCACATTTCAAAAAGCAATGTTATGTGTGCAGAGAAAAGAGAAAAGAAATCAGAGTACTGTGAGAGAACATACCAAGCACACAAGAAAATAAGACAACAAAATATCTGGACCAAAAGTAAAATTCAGCTCCCAGCAGCTGTACAATGGTGTCACCCACTGTATATATCCTTAATGAAAAAAGGGTATATCCTAATAGCCTGATGATTTTATGCAAATTGTTTACAAAGTGTTAGCTCCTCCCAGTTAGAATACACTTGGTACTATTGTCTGATGATAGCTACTACTCATCTACTAAAATATCTAACACATTTTTTGAGAAAAAGGGTTTTGATGCTGAAGTGTAAGATCAAAAAAAATGTAAAAAAATCATGAACAAGAATTGTTCTTTAATGAGAGTGTCTGTTCAAAAACATCAAGGTCCTTGGGCTAATTTTAGAGAGGAATAAATCTGAAGCTGTAAAAAAATTTGGATAAGAAGATACTTCTGAAAGGACAATTTAAATGATGAAAAAACTGGAACTGGTCTGTATTTGCCGATCATCAGACATTTAGTTATAATTTATTAATCCATCCATTCATTCATCATTCTGCTAACTCACTTTAGCTAATTCACAGCAGTTTGGACCTTAGTCTAACCCAGCATCACCATTCATAGTTAATCTATACATTTGAATCCTTTGTGGAGTCTGCATGCATTTTCGCAAAGTATTTTTCTTTTCTTCCCAGATCCCAAAGATTAACACAAAAGGTTAGGCTAGTTTAAATGGCAAATAAAAATGTGTCCAATGTCAGTGGTGTAACTAGAATTTGACTCTAGTGCATAAAGTAAATTAGGCATTGACCACCAAAAATGAGATACAGTAAGCATATAAGTTACATAAAAAAGTCAATATTCATAACTAAGATATATGAAGATGTATGAATGGTAACACCGTTAACTATTATATCCTTTGACTGTCATGTAGGCAAGCATGTTAATAATAACTTGCAAAGCAACAACCATGCAGTCACCATAGGCCCTGGTGCAAGGGGTCTCTCCAAAACCCACCCCACCCTGCCTACAGTTAAGCCAATGCAAGGCGGGCATGAGCATGCACCTGCCCTATGATGAACAGGCATCCTGAAGAGTTGTTTCCCACTTTGCAACCAATGCTGCCTGGCCCATGTCTCAGCTTCCTGGGACCCTAACCTGGATAAATAGAACAGAAAATGGATGTATTTAACAACTACTAATATGTAGACAATGAAAAGTCAATATTGGAGCAGAAAGATATACAAGCTTTGGGAAGCATCTGGGCAAGATTGTCAAATTTCTTATGTTCTTCAGCATTCATAATTAAGACATATGGAGTTGGGACAATGCTAACACCATTAACCTCATCTTTCAAATGTTTTGCTGACAAGTATGTCAAATATTAATAATGTGTAAAACAATAACCATGCAATCACTACGGGACACACACCTCATGGACCCTGATGCAATGGCACCACTCTCACTGTCTATAGTTACCCCACTACCAGGTAGGTATGGTCACATGCCTGCCTCATGATGAAATGGCAACCAGAAGAGTTGTTTCCCACCTTGCAACCAATGCTGCCTGGCATCAGGGCCAGCTCTAGCATTTTTGCAACCTTAGGCAAAGTTGTGAAGTTCGCCCTAAAATCTTACTTTTTTAGAGTTTGTTTGGACATAATTATAAATATATAAAATTGACGAGCAGTTTAGGGGGCTGCTGGAGGTAGTTTGTGCTTTGTACGCAATTGCATGTGGTATTAACCCTTTAAACACAGCCTCACTTTTGTCTATTTCATGCTACTTTGATTTAACTGGCTATAACTGTATCATCCTTCACTCAATATCCATGTTTTACACCTCAAAATAAAGTTCAGACATTCCTCTTTCAGTTGGAGAATTATTTATATGGTACACATATGTTACAACAATTTAAATTACAAAATTCAGTAATGTTTTTACCAAGGCCTAAACTTTGAATGTTATTCTTATTTGTACTAGGCTTCTAAACACTACAGAAATGTCAGTGAATGATTCAGGAAACCCCAGAAAAAATTATGAAATATCTATAAGTAAAATGTCTGGTTTTGCTGTTTTGAAGCAGTGCAAAAAAACAGGATTCTGTTTCTCCGCTTTAACCGTTTTCAAAAAAGTACCCGTAGTATACATATCCATTATTAAAGACCCATGGCCTATGTCTTATTTTCAAGGGCAGATCTTACACTATCAGAACATATATAGTTGAAAAAAAAAAACAAAAAAAAAACACACTTTGTATCCAAATTATAACACCAACAGTTGCAAGATTTAAAAATGGCTTTGTAATTAAAAAAAAAAAAATCAGAAAAACAGATGGGGGAAAATATAAGAAGTGGAATGTAGTTTTCACTTGAAAGTTCAAACACCTCTCTCATTTAGTAGATAATAGTCTGTCCATCAGGCTGTGAACAATTGAGTTATGACATTCAAGAAAGCCATGGGGGTTTGGATGTTCAGGTGTTGCTGTAATACAGCAATGTGGCCATCTTTGAGGGAAGAAAAAAAAAAATTCCAATATGTTATTGGGGCCACCAGAAGGAGTATTGTGGAGAAGGTCACAAAACTTTCCCGGGATATTTGTGAACCATTAAGTGGCTCCAGAGATAGCTCCAAATTACAGCATCAAGGTACTACTTGGCCAAGAGTCCTTTGTGCTTATACTTGAGAAAACAGTTGGACAATGGCTCAATCTGACATGAACTTAGTAGAAGAAAATTTGGAGGTAATTGGAGACAATCTTTTCCATTTGTGCTGGTGCAATGAGTTACCCCATGTAATAAGCAGGATCCAGACTCGTTTAGCCAAGTCCAGTGTAGTAACAAGGCTTTCCTTGCATTTGTTTGTTTCTTTGTATCTTACTACTGTCTTTTTTTTCCTCTCATTTTAGTTTTACATGATAAGATCATTTATTTTGATAAGGAATTGTTTACAGAATTTTGTTTTGGGTAAGAATGTCACCCAGCCACATCCCCGTGACAATATAATGAGAACTCTCAAACAAGTCTTATTTTTAGATTGCTCTTTCTGATGTCTCCATTAAATCCAAAGGATAACCCAGCTAGAAACAAAAGGGTTCCGAAAAACACAACAGCATAGCTCAAATTAGCTTGGTTTCTTATTACATATAATTCAAAGTAGGGAAAATAATAGTGTGCATCGAATTAAACAAATGTGGTGAAGAAAGGGTGTAAAATAGCTTTGTATTAAGAAGTTAACACTTAGACACTACAGCCTTTATGACTTCACAGGAACTGATCGACAGCAGATACTGATGGTCTAACTGAACAAGGAAGTCGTTACCACGTAAGATGTGGTTAGAATGAAAACTAGCAGCCGTGGGTTGCTCACAGGCAAAAGCTCTTCTCATATAGGATATTAATGCATATGGTTTTAAATGAAGTACTAAACTTCAGGGAAAACTAAGCCAGCCACAGGCTCACTTTTTACCATCAGGTTTTTGGACTGGAGGACAGGTGCACATCACAGTACATTTTGGATAGCTAGCCCCAAAACTTTGCATTATTGTTTTGTCCAACCAATGGGTCAAAAAACAACAGGGCTGAGTTTAAAGGGTTAATTGCAAATGGGGATTGTGGTTACAATAATGATTAAAACTATACTGCCCCTCAAAGTTTTGCCACCATAGGCGACTATCAAGTTTGCCCATATGGTAAGGACCGGCACCCTCTGGCATAGGCCTCTGCTTCCAGTGACACAGAGTTGGATTAGTAAAAAGGAAAATTGTTATATTTACCATGTTCTATGGAGCTGTGAGAATGATATCACAATTAACCTTACCCTTCAGAGCTTATGTAGGTAAGCATGTTAATAACAATCACTTACGATGCAGCAGCAGTGCAGTCACTGGGAGACCGTCATCTCCATGGCCCTACAGCAGAGGCCCCATTGACTCCAGTTACAGTTATGCCACATATGCCTGCCCTGTAACAAATCAATACTAAGAGTTGTTTCCCAGTTTGCAACCAATGTTGCCTGCCATAGGTCCCGGTTTCCTTTGACCTTAAACTGGAGGAGTGGTACACAGAATGGGTGTATTTACCAACAATTAGCAATGTTGACCACTGTATTGTTAGACAGTCAGGTTGATGATAATGAAAGGAGCCACCATCTGTTACACATTCCATGTAATACCTACTGAGCAAGTGCACTGCAAATTCATCAGGTAATAAAACACAGTGCCATCGAAGGTGAAGGTGAAATTACAAGAAGAACTGGTTACAAAAAGAATTTTTCAGCTGACAAACTGTCAACCTTGGGGCGTGGAACAAACAAGAGATGAAAAAACAGTTTAATAAGCTGAAACTGTACGCTTAAGAATATCGGAACTTCAAGGAAAAAGGGAGTGTTCCTGGAAAAAAAAATCGCTTGTAAAGTCCTGCCTATCCTAAACTACTTTTATAAATGCTCTTCATGCAGCACACATATAACTCCCGAATAATCTTAGGTCTGTTAGAAATTGCGTCTCCTGTCTATCAATACTTACCCCGCCGGTTTGTTAAAATAGAAATCAATGCAGTGGGAATGTTAATTACTTTAAGTCTGCAAGGTAAAGGCTAGGTGTATCTTAGGTGTACTTACAAAAACATGCTATATATCAAATAAGCCTTTCAGTGGTGCTGTAAAAACGCCCTCAAGTTAATTGTACACCAGCTAAAGCCACGTCAACTCGTCGGGCGCTAGGATCCGCCAGGAACATTCCACTTAATACCGCCTTGGGCAAAGGCAGGGATGTTTGGCTGTTTAACCCAAAACGAAAAAAATGTGGGCGGTATGCTGCAGACTGCGAGAGATAAACAGACAAGGCGAGCATTCGAAAAAAGTAGGTTGTGTGCAGTATTTCAAATGGTTGTGCGCCTCCTTCTCACACACACGGATTCCATTCCATTATTTCTACTGTTCTTTCGCAAGTTTACAAAGTTAGAGGAGGAAGCGTATTCGCGGGTAGTCTCGCGCCCCCCTCGCCACTCACCCAGGCCGGCAGGTCTCGGCTGTTCTTGTACATCTTCTCTTGGGTCATCCGTTCTTCGTTTTGCAGTAGCTGCATGGCGACGTCCATTCGCTTCTGCTTCTCTCCTCGGTTCACTTTCCAACCCATATAGACCATCAAGCCCACCATTACCAGGACAAGGCTGAGCCCCAGGTAACCAGCAAGGTAGACGGGCAGCAGCCATCCCAGGTACTTCGCGAACGTCCAGAAAAGCGCCACCACGTCCACTCCGGACGCCGCGCTCTCCCGCTCACTGCCTTGTTCAGCGGTTTCCGCAGGGGCTGCGTTGCGATCCATCTCGGAGACTGGTTACGTTACGCTTTCTTAAAAGAAGAGTATGTAAAATAAAGATTAAAAATGTGGACGAAGACGGGACGTGTTTACAAGGTGCGCGCTGCCATTCTGGTCTAAAATGAACGCACCCGACCTAGACAGTCAGCCGACGCAACAGCCACACGTCTTCGTCTGCACATGTGGCAGAAACGCAACAGGCTGGGGTGTCGCGGTGAGTCCCGTTATCCGGTGGAGGGATTAAAAGGAGGGGGTGAGAGGCGTGTTGGTCCGCGGAGCCCCACCCCACTGCGCATCGCTTTTGGACAGGCTTCAAAGACGCGTTGAAGAAAGTTTCGCTCACGGTGGGCGGTTTAACGAGACCCTTTTGTGCCCCACCCTTCCAAACTTTACACTATGGGGACCTAAAATTGCAACAGACCGTTCGGAAACTGTTCGCTACTGACTAACATTCTCTCCAACGAAAAATTTTGGCACCGCGCCGAGACGTACAGCAGGATCGCTTCAATTATCGATGTTATCACTCCATCACCGGTTACGAGTCAGAGACCCTCCAGCATAGCTGATGTAAAATATTCGTGATTTAAAACATGTGCCTAAGATTAACACTATTTTTTTTTCCAGTTGCTCGTTTTTCTTAATACGTTTTTGCCAGGACACTGTCGCAGTGAGCCGGAAGCAAACCTGCCAGTCGCTGAGCGCAATGCGGGTCTGCAGTACGGTCAACTGGCTTACACATCTATGGGCGATTCAGCGCATTTAGGTGGGTGATTTGGCTATGGGAAATACAGTATATCAGAAGTAATAGAATGACAGCAGGTCTTTTAAGTTCACACATGTTTATCCGTAGTTTATTTTCTTTTTTGTTGTACTTTTTTATTTTTACTGTATTTTTTTTCTACAGTCTTAAGGAACAGTTCTAAGGGAAAAATGCATGTCTTGGTCAATTCCCCACCTTCCCGTTGTAGCATGACATATCATTTGTATTTTTACAATTATGTATCACTCTTCAATATACAGTTACAAAGAGGTAGTCTATAAAGACAACAAAAAGGGCAGAGGCAACCCTACATTCTTAAAATTATGGGTTCCAAAATGATTCTTCAGAGTGATGCCATATAGGAAATACTTTTGATTCCCAAATCAAACATCCACATGATGGTCCCAAAAAGAGCTTTTATTTATATAGATCACTAACAGGATTATTGAGTAACCATGAATCGATAGATTTATGATATACTAATGAGTTCCTGATTTTAAAAATAGTCTTGTTGCATACATTAACACAGACTAAGTGCAGGTTTCCTTGATCTGTTAGCATCTTCGAAGTAAGTCTAATATATATAAAGGAGTTCTTTTTGATCAAAAATCAGGAAGTTTTTCAAAGCTAGAAATCTAATCTCATATGAAAAAACCCCTTCCCAGAATTAAATGTTTCTTTGTCAAACAATGGCGCTACAAGAAACCATACAACCCAGTGCCATTTTAGAACTATTATTTTTCGGAGTGTAGGTAATGTGCCAGTCCACTTCTGGGTTATTTAAGAGTTCATTCAGACACAAATAAAAATAAAACGGGGTTCAAGCCCATTGAAGTAGCAGTATTATCTGCAATTCCACTGTGCTACCTCTTTATAAATATCCATTCATCTTCCCATCATTTTACCAACTTAATCCAATTCAGGGTTATGTAGAATATCCTAACAGTATTAGCTACAAGTCGGGAATCAGCGACGGATGGGGTACTTCATAGATACATCTTAATTATTTTTTTTTTTCAGTAGCATAAGACATGATTCAGCTTTAGATTCAATGCAAGTCCCTCAAAGGGCACATCTGTGCGCACACATGCACACAGTTCATCCATAGTGTTCAATCAACCTAACAGGCTAGTCTTTAAGATGTTGGAAACATTATGAGAAAACTTTAGGTATGGAATTTGTAAATACCAAACCAGCTTAGAGTAAAACCCAGGTCTCAAGAGTTCAGATCCAGTTCAGAGTTGTGGATATGTCTTCACCAGTTCATTCACACAGTCAATCTAGAAACACATTTTAGCCTAACACACGTGTTAGGAATGTGGGAGAAAAACTTACGTGCAGGGAGAAAAAGTCATACAGACAGAGTGACTGTAAATTCAACACATAGAGTGACCAAATGCAAGATATGAACTTTGAATGCTGGATCGGTAATGAAGGAGTGGTTTGTAATGTTCCTTGTGCTGTAAGTCAGTAACACTTATTGACTAGTCCTTCATGGAGCTCCATAATTACTTCCAAAAATGCATAAACATCTAATTTCCAAAATGTTTCCTTGGAATAAGACTAATAATCAGCAAGAGCCTTCATTTTATATAGCAACTTCAGTGCTGAACATCATCTCAATGTTTTTTGTAGGAGGGCTCATAGTTGTAAAATGAGCGTGCAGGCAGATTTTTTTGATGCATGGGGTCGGACTTTAAGTCTTGTGGTTCAACGTTTGAAACTTTGGTTACTAAACCACAAAGAAAGGTATTTAACATGCTTTGTAAGTGTATAAAGCAAATGGCTCATACATGCTTGGAATTATTTGTACTGTTGTTCAATTGATAATCCAGTTGTAACTGCAATTAATTAAAAATCTTCCTCAAATTGTCCTCATCGTTGTCAGTACAATGTGGGTTAGTATGTCTACTTTTTCATGCTACAACTGCGGCTTACATCCTTTCAGTTAGCAGTGGTTATTAATTTTAAAATATATATGCTTTGTAAGAGGCTTAGATCAGTACTCTAATGAAAACCATGTTCTCAAAAGCAAGATGTACCTGTAATCCTACCTCTTCTAGCCATTATGCAGTATGTACAGAAACAATTCATCTGACTAGTTGCAAAAGTAAAATATATATTCCCACCATACAGATGACTTATTACATTGTGCCAGGGGGCCACTGTTCATTTTTATCTTTTTAGCTATTGCTATTCCAGATGTACTGTGGTGTGCATCTGTCTGCCCGTCCAAACCATTGATAGTAATAAATGAGCACCTACTGTAGTGAAACTCTGTGGCTGGCTTGGATTTCCCTGAAGTTTGGTACTTTCTCTCTTAAGTAGCATAAACATTAATATCATATGAGATTCAAGTTTTTGCCTATGAGCAATCATTGGCTACCAGTTTTCATTCTAACCACCTCTTACCTGGTAGCCACTTTCTTGTTCAGTTAGACCATCTGTATCTGCTGTCATTTGATCTTTTGGAGTTAGAAAGACTGCAGTGTCTAAGTGTTCATTTCCTAATAGACAGCTGTTTTACACCCTTTCTTGACCCTATTTGTTTATTTACATATGGAATATTATTTTCCTTACTTTGGATTATATATAACACAAAACTGAGCTCAGTTGAGCTATGCTGTTATGTTGCTGGCAGGGTTATCCATTGAGTTTAAGGGATACATCAGAAAGAGTAATCCAAAAGTAAGACTTGTATGGGAGTTCTCCACATATTGTGACAGGAGATATGTCTGGGTGCCAATTTTACCCTAAACAAAATGCCGTAAATGCTACTATATAAAAAATAAATAGGTTTATTCTATAAAACTAATACAAGACAGGAAAAAACAGTGGGAGAACACAAAGAAACAAACAAATAGAAGGGAAAGCCTTGTTACTGTGCTGGGCTTAACTAAACAAGTCTGGATCTTGTTTATTATGTGGGGGTTGCATGTCCATACACTTACCATCTAAAAAACATATCGCATCAGCATGAATGGAAAAGATTTGTCTCCACTTACCTCCAAAATCTTCTTCTACTACCTCTTTTCCTATCATATTGAGCCCTTGTGCAACTGCCTTCCCAAATGTAAACACAAAGGCCTCCCAGTCAAGTAGTTTGGAGCTATTTCTGGGCATACCTCTAGAGGTTTATAATGGAACATAAATGTCCTCAGACAGTTCTCTGACCTTCTCCATGACACTTTGGAGGCTCCAGATCTTCCTGCTGTCCTGAACTCCACACCCCTAATCACAATTTAAAGGACTAGCCAAAACTGTTAGCAGAAGTGCTGTTTTTGCTCTAAAATCTACAACAGGAACCCATTGTTCTTACAGAAGAATACTTTGCTGCCACCCAGAAGTCTGGAAGCCAACATGTAACCACCAGCACCAGCCACCCTCTTGACATTTCCAGCAACTTAGTACTCAAGGAATAATCACTTCTGACACATTTAAAATTAAAAGACAGATAATCCTCTAGTGAATAACCATCTGCTGTATGTTGCATTATCCATGGATCTCTTTCTTTGGAACTAGACAGCCCTCTAGTGGCTGTTGACCTATTATGCCTATAATACAAATCCCCCTCTCAAATACTGAAGTCATAACACCCATTGCAGCTATTTTTCCACACAATTCCAGAAGTGTACACTTCCTTTAAAAAGTAAAGACTGTAACAAGTGTGTGCCTTACTGTTCCTCTTCCTGTTCAGGCATGGGTAGAAAATGGAGTTTAAATGGACCCAATTGAAAACAGTAATTGTGAAGGCAGATAGACAAATCTGTAGGTAATTGGTGACTAATACTTGGTATGATGGCAACATTTGTAGTTACTAATGGGCAGGGAAAACGTCAAAGTAAAGAAGGGTGGTATTTTGTGCAGTGTTAACAGGAAGGTCTCTGAAATGTAACAGAGAGCATAAGAAATTAACAGCTGGTCTGACCAAAATGAGGGTTTGTGCATGGGAGCAGTTCTCTTGAGAATATGGATAAAGACTTCTGGATGGCCTCAGGGAGGCTTCGGCAAAAGTTGAGAACTCACAAAGAGGATGTCATTTACATTTACTTATTTGGCTTACTCCTTTATCCAAGGCAACTTACAACATTTATGACAGAATTGGTTACATTTATTTTTTGGTTTTCCAATTGGCGCACAGGTAGGTCAAGTGACATTCTCGGGGTCACACAGTGTCAGTAGTGGCATTTGAACCTGCAACCTCAGGGTTTGAAGCTTTAACCATTACACCACACTGCCTATCATCAATATGGCTGTTTTCAGTTGGGGTGGGGAAGTGTTGATGTTGACTGTAGGTATTATGAAAATGTGGAAAGAAAACTATGCAGAATCATAAACATGTGAAGCATGGGTAGGGATGGGATTTATTTTTGTGGTTGTGGTTGATACAGTGGTTACAGTGACAAGGCCATTGGGATAGATAAGTTTCTGATAGAAATGCTGAAAGCACTAGATGATGTGTGGGAGTCTTAATTACCATGTCTTTTCAGTTTTGCATACAGTTTTGAAATAGTGTATTGAAAATGGACATTTAGGTAGTAGTTCCCGTTTTATAGACTTGGAGAAAGCTTATTACCATGCACCACATATTAACTTGTTAAAGAAACTACAATTATATAGTGTTCTGGGTCACTGATCCTTACACTTCTGCAGCAACGGTTATATTTGCATACTTCCTTTTAATGACTCTACCAAGGGGTGAACCTTTGGTGTTTATAGATGATGTTGTCCACTTGGGTTCATTGATATGTGATCTTTAGAGTACCTTGGAGTGATTTGCATGCACATCTGATGCAGTCAGGATGAAGATTAGTATCTCTAAATCTGAAATCACAATTCTCTTTTAGAAAAGAGTGGTTTGTTGCCTACAGCATAGCAGAGCAGGTATTCAGTCAGCTAAGGGTTGTAATCACAAGTGAGGGTAGAAGGCACCGTGAGACTGACCATTGAATGAATACATTGACAGTGGTTTTGTTAATGTGACATGATGTATGCTGGGTTGTGGTGGTAAAATGGAAAGTTAATTCTTGAATGAAGCTTTGGATCAAATAGTGAGTTTACATCCATAATCTCAACAGAATGAAATTGTGGGTGCAAGAAGCATAACGAAGGAATACCTGGAAATTCCATAGGATAAGCTGAAGACTTTTGATGGGTATTGTGTGGTCTGGAGTATCCAACTCTTTGTCCTGCCACTGTGATCCTCACCAGGAAAAGTGTATATAGAATGATGCCTTAATTATGAGTGTCCACAAAGAGTTGTTTGATGTATACTCAAGAAAAGCTTATTAAAAATAACTGCCCTTAAACAGTAACTGAATAATTAATGGCCTATAATTCCAGTCTTATTGAAAACTGAATCCTCCTTGAAATATTTAAGTTTAGATCTTTCCCTTTTTTATAGAAAAAATAGTCTTAACTCATGTGGTTAGTGATGGTTTGACATGCTGTGTTGCAGGAAATGCTACAGTTTTAGTTTGATTAGACGGCAGGATGACTTAGAGGTTAGTGTTGCTTTCTCAGAGCTCTAAGTTTTCACTCTTAGGTCCAGTAACTGACTTTGTATAGTCAGCACATTATTCATTTACCTATATGTGACTTTTTCCCATATTTTGAGGGTTATTTGATAAGTCTAAATTAGCCAGGTATAAATGAGTGAGGGTGTGTGCTCTCTAATGGACTGGCCCATTGCTGCCGAAATAAGCACCAGTACACCTCGACTATCAAGTGGATAATTCAATTAGATTACTCTTCTAGACTTAACTGCAGCTTCATAGTTGACCACATTGTTCCATTCCATGGGAGTGACAATTCACTTGGACTGTTGGTCATTTTGGTTAGGTATTTTTCTTCATACTTTTCAAGGTATTTTCTGATTATAAAACTTGAAGCAGAACTGGGAAATACTGCTTAGAGTTGGAGTGTCCACACTACGATGAAACCGGGTCAAGTTCTGATAAAAATGTATTCTGCCCTGAAAGATTTTAAGCAAGGCTGTATTTGCATACATTTCCATCATTCAAACAAAGATTATTTCCACCCATAGTGAAAACAGGAGATGTACTAACTGTAATTGTTTTTTGTAATTTTAGTAGTTGGCTTTCTTTCTCATTTCCTTACCCTTCATTCCTCTTGGCATTTGTTCAGCTCTCTGATGCCTACATTCTAGAAGTGTCTGCCAGTGTTTGTCCACATAGCACCTTCTGCTTCAGCATTCCAGGCCCGACTTCTCCTTCTACCAGGTGTTATTTGCAAATGCATTCTGAACCCAGCAAGCAAACATTGTATTCTGATGATTAAGGAGATTGGCAGGACAGCACAAGAAATGAGGATTCCATTGGCACCATTGTCTATGTACACAATCCCACTTCACTTGTTTGTGCCATATTTTTATAAATATTTGCAACACAATTTATTATTGGTGGTAATCTGTTATAGAATTGTTCGAACATACTCATAAGATCACTTGAAGTATTTGCTACATTCCTCATTTTATACATATTTAGCCTCCATGTAGAGTCAATGGAAAAGAACAGCCCACACAAGATTTGTGAGTGCTTCTTGTGTTTGACAGTATTTGCATGGTCATGTGTTGTGTTGAAAGATGATTCCAGCAAAATTTTTGAGGTCAAACACTTGTGTAAATTTTTGATAGTGTGAATAAAGTAGTAATAGTACTGTCATGTATATTGAGTAAATTTACATTGTATGTCCAACCAACAAGGAAAATGCCACCAGTCTCTGGTGTCATGATAATGCATAACAATTCAATCCATTTGTTTTCCAGTCCCAAGTATGGCAGTTCCTTGTTACTAGTCCATCTAGTAAATATTGTCATCTTTGTGGCTGAGGTTATGGACAGCAAATGGAAATTAAATTGTAGCACAGTATATACATTTAAAGATCTGAGGTAACAGTTTGCGCATACATCAAAATCACCTCTTCTGCATCCCATAAACAGTGGCCATGACTTTCCTTGCTAAACGGTTAACCTTAAGCTTCTTTGTCAAGACATTCCATTGATGGTCTTTTAGTCTCAATGACTGAGTGATGGATCTATGTGTCATGTCCAAAGAAAGGTCAGTGACAAAAACTTTATATTTTTATTTTTGTAGTGGACAGCAAATCTAAGCACACCTCTTTCCATAGAATTACAGGTATGCGATTAGGCTTTGGGCTTTGTGGAGCCCAATGTGCTTACACCTTTGAATGTTCTAGAGCAGGGGTGGACAGATTCAGTCCTGGACGGCCGCAGTGGCTGCAGGTTTTTGCTCCAACCCAATTGCTTAATAAGAAGCACTTATTGCTCAAGTAACACTTGTGCCTCACTTTAGTGGCCTCGCTCGTTACGATTCTGAACCCTTAATTGCTTGTTTTAGTCTTAAACAGCTGTTCTCTTGGTTTTTAATGGCTTTTTATTAGCAATAAGATTCAAATGACTAAAGAAAGCAGCTTTTCTCCATTTAGCTTGTTACCATTTACCCCTGTGTGTTTTTATCATGCACTATTGGCTTTAATTAAATACTTGGAAGGAAAGTGAAGAGAAAAAAGTGAAAGATTGAGTATTATTCCATTTTAGCCTTCAAATCATTTAGATAATATCCTTACAAAGTGGAAGAACATCTAGGATGTGAGAATGGCCTGATATGGCAGAGTTAAAGCACTAACTAGCCAACAAATTAAATTATTGGCACGGATTGTTTTTTAATTAAGCAACTGGGTTTGAGCAAAAACCTGTAGCCTCTGCCGCCCTCCAGGACTGAATTTGCCCACCCCTGTTCTAGAACATCAACAGTGCTGCTTACACTTTCCTTGGATACTGAGAGCTCACCTGCAAGCTTTCTGGTTGTAATCTGTCAGCCCTCTTGAATGAGTCCATCAATACATTGAAGCAACATTGTTGCTGGATGTCCAGAGTGAGGTGCAACAATGAGCTCTCCTTAGTCTTTCTCAGAAACTGCAATTCATAAATGATTAACAGTGCTTTTTATTAACAGCATTATCTCTGTATAAATTTTAACCAGCAGTAAATAGTTGTTACTGATTGGTTTTCTAAAAAAAAAATCAATAACAGCCTATTGTTTAAAATGATTAAAATAATGCAAATGCTATTTTGAGGGACAACTTTGCACGCACTAAGAAATTCATTGTTGAGCACTCTTGCTCACACACCCCCATTCAACTAATTCAGTCCGCTATCAAATATGCTTATTTTTAGCTCTGGGCCTCAGGGGGTCCTAGGCCTATTCTGGCACCAATGTGTGCTGGGTATGAAAAAGTTCTGGGAAGGAAAACACACTAATGCCCACATCCATATTTGCTCACACCGAACCAAGTTAAAGACATCAATCAACGTTACATGGGAGGAAAATCCACATGGACACAAGAGAAAGTGTAAACCTCTCAAACACGTTTGAATGCAAGGCTTGACAGTGGTGAGGAAGCCACGCTAAACAACGTGCCACCCGAGCCAATTCAGTGTCACTTATTAATCTAATTCCTGCTTCTATAACATGCGCTAACCACTGTACAACCACAGATAGTTTGACTGACATCATTTAGTCTAATGATTATATCTTTGGGATGCAGGAGAAAACCCACACAATTATAGAGGAAAACTCTATGCGGAGAATGACTCACTGTGTCACCCTGTGTCAAAGACAAATGAATTAAGTGACACTATTAGTCGATTCTTCATCATAAGCATAAAATATATCCAGTACTTCACACACTCAAAAAAGATTCAGCTGTGTAAAGGTGGACAGAGCCGATTGAAGAACTTGTGCCTTTAAAATGTTATTCCAAAGTTGAGCTTGATCGGCTATTTTTAATGTGATCTTGTGTGTGTACCCTGCGGTGGGCTGGCGCCCTGCCCGGGTTTGTTCCTGTCTTGTGCTCTGTGCTGGCTGGTATTGGCTCCAGCAGACCCCCATGACCCTGTGTTAGGATATAGCAGGTTAGAAAATGACTGACTGACTTCTTAATGGTGGACATTTACCTGGATTCATGTGTTTCTAAATTATTTGTTTACCCCGTCACAGAAGTTTATAATGCTGCAGGATTCATCATCCCATGCCTACAGTGCTTAATTCATTCCATTGTGCAGGAATTTTATTTGATGTGACACTAAGATTTTAAAATAAAATAATATGTTTATGTTTGCCACACAGTGAAGAGAGTACTCTAGATACGGTCAACTTTGTTCTTCTAGTTGAAGCATAGGCATCAATCTAAGATCCGTGCATATAGCCCTTGATTCACATAGGTTTCGACACACACTTGCCTACCCGGTATCTGTAAACTGAAAGGGATAACAGAGGGTTGAAAAGGTCACTGCTTAAGATGACACAATTGTCTGTTTAAAAATCAGCCAAGATTAAGAAAACAATCAGACATTACATACTTACCTTTAATGCAGCTTGAAAGTGTACTGGTTAGCGGCACTGTTTCTCAGATCTAAAATTCTGGGTTTGAATCCAGCACAGAGTTTGTACGTTCTCCCTGAGTGCTCTGTTTTCTTCCCATATCCTAAAGAAGTGTGTGTTAGGCTAATTGCCAACTCTGAACTGACCCACTGCAATTGTGGACATGGTCTGCACTGACATGGACTGATGTCTCATTCAAGTGTGGTTGCTGCCTTATCCCCTCTGCTGCTGAGATAGACTTTGGCCCCTCCACCTTAGAAGGCTTTATAAATGGATAGGTGGCCGTTCAAGATATTTATGTTCTAGTTACATGGGATGGCTTTTGCTCAATCTAATGCTGCTATGTGGAAATGACACAATGACTGAATAAGTGGTATAGAAACAGGAGTAAGGAGGACCACAAGTAAGATGATTTGTGCTTTCTATTAAATAATTTGAAGTTCTGTACTTTAACAAATTCTTCTTTATCGTGGTGAAGGTGAGTTGCAATGTGTTGCAAATTGCATGCATGTAAGAATTTTTGTACATATGACGATACTCCTACTATTAGTAGTAACTGAAATATTAAAGCAAATCTAGCGAGTAATCCACAGTATACAGTACCACATGTGTGGCCTTGGTGAGCCTCTTATGGGGACTGATTTGATTGGTGCATGGGGAGGAAGGGATAAAGTTGCATAGTCATTGACCCATTTTCTGCTTCCATCCTTAAAACGGAGGATACTGGCCTTGACATTCCTTACACTCCACCTCCAACTCCACCCTTTTCAGTGGTGGAGTTTAAAAGTACAGACCAACTGGAAAGATTCACCATTTGGATAGCTGCAACACTGGAAAACACACCAGTGATGGTGAGCATGAATTTACCATTTATTAAAGGGTTTTTTTTGTCATCTTTGACCAGATGTCAATTAAATGGGAATCCTGGAATCCTAATTTTTTATGTGCAGACTCGTCTTTTCTCTTTTAACTTTATATACAGTATATGTATGTGTGGACAGAAGAAAAGCATCGTAATTACAATGAGGATCAACATAAGTTGTAAATACTTGATTTTTTAAACTTTATTTTCAGATCCCAGATACATACATTTTCAAAGCATTTTAGTAGAGCAGTAACGTTGTGCTAAACAGTTTCAGACACATTTGTGGTTTTCCTATTGTTTTACTTCCTTTTTTACATGAAAACTTCTCCCGCAAAAGGTTACTATGAACAGGCAAGTGCAGAGGAATGCATTCTTACCTTAGGAAAATTAGTTGCAAGAATTAGTGATAAAATCTATTCCTTTATTTTTTGTCAAAAACATACTTCAGAAATTTGAAAACTTTGGAGTAGACATATTTTAAACTGCAAGAACAGGCAGAGTATTTTTTATAATTTACCAAAAAAAAAATACCTCACTTAAGAACACAGTTTTCTATGTTATATTAATGTATAGCATGTTTATAGAACATACTAAACAAGGCAGAATGGTGGAGAGTACAGAATCAGCCTAATCATTACACATGGACCTAGACAGGATTGAAATTGAGTACATTTATGGCAAATTAAATTTCCATCCATCCATCATCCAACCTGCTATATCCTAACTACAGGGTCACGGGGGGTCTGCTGGAGCCAATCCCAGCCAGCAAAGGGCGCAATGCAGGAAAAAAATCCAGGGCAGGGCACCAGCCCACCACAGGACACACACACCAAGCACACACTAGAGACAATTTAGGATCGCCAATGCACCTAACCAGCATGTCTTTGGACTGTGGGAGGAAACCGGAGCACCCGGAGGAAACCCACTAATACACGGGGAGGCACTACCATTGCATCCCCGTGCTGCCCATTGTATACCATAATTGTGAAAAAATAATTTATCCTTTAAGAAGCTTGCTCAGTTGTATAGAGTGAGCCAGGAATGGAACTAGCAACCCTGTGAATTGAAGTCCAATGTCTACTACACCACACTGACTGCCTCACAGCACCAAGTGTCCCATCCAGATATGTGGTACATACTTGGACTAACAACATAACATGAAAGACATGCACTTATACCATCCATCCTTTTAACATTACAGAGTGTGCACAGCTGCAACCTTCTTCGCCAGCAATGCATTCAAGACAGGCACCAATTGCAGATGTAATCTCTACATATCCAAGCACTGTGTCAATTTAGAATCATGGGTACACACCTTTGTGATGTGGAGGAGATCAGAGTATCAATACAAATCAACATAAACTGTAAGTGGGGTGGAAATCAAACTCAGATCCCTGTGCCAGTGAGGCAGCATCGCTAACCACTGAGCCTAAACACAGCTCCATATAAATATCCATCGACTCTCCCATGTTTCTGTATGAACTTGTTCTTCCATTATTTAGGGTGTAGTGGCCTAGTCCGGCAGTAGGATCTAAATTCATGAACATGGCACCCCCAAGCATATCCCCACATTCACTTAACCAAATGTCCATTTCCCAAATCACTTTGGGACAGTCAGTCAGGTTGGATGCAAGTCAGAAAGAAAACCCTGGATGCAGAGCCCGCCAGTTGTAGGGAATACTCCTGCACCCAGCCATACTCATGGATTTCAGGGCCAGGTTTAATGGTCATTTAACCTAAGTCTTTGAGTGTGGGATAGAATTGAAGAAAAAAAAACACACAGGTATGAGAAGAGTATGCAAACTATAAACAAGAAATAAAAATACTGTGATTTGAACCTAAGTCCCTGAAGCAGTAAGCTAGCATTAACAACCATAGGACCACCATTTGTGAAATGTCTGCTTTTGAAGTAATCCTGTTTAGGTAAATACAAACAGAAATCACCAAAGTTACCTGCCACCCATAAAGAGATGAGGAGAAGCTGCAAAACAGGAATAGCTGGCGCTGATTATGATCACACATGAATGGCACTCATTGTTATCAGATACCATTAACACAACATTCCTGCAAACAATAAATAAGATAACTGCTTGATTCCGGGGGACTTCTGTGAAACAATACAAGTTAATATACACTGAAAATTTACCGAGACTAACGTTAACAGGCCTTATATGAAAACAATTTGGCTAATGTTTCAGTAACAACTAATTATGTTCCTTTATTCCTGGAATCATATTCATAAAATGAATGTAATCATTAACAGATTTTTATTCTTGCCCTTGAAGGATAAAAGAAATGCGTCCCCCCTCCCCAGATGAGCCTCAGATGTCAGGTAGACATGCATCGAGAAGCACTTTTACAGCTATTATTACACTGAACAGTATTTTCTGACTTTGGGGTACATAAAGTGTTGAGCCCCATTATCAAGGTCTTCGGTTTCTTCGACTCTCTCTATTGCATGACGTCTGTAAAGCAGACCCTGACAGAGCTGATGCTGTATGAACGGGTAACAGCTACAGTGAGTTCACATGCAACCTCTGCCTTTTTTTCCTTCTTCCCATTCTCTCATGCTAAGTAAAACACAAGCCATCGGACAGACATGCTTCTCTTCTATTTCTGAGGTTCTATTCCCACCTGCATAACTTCTCATTGCTACATTATACGCATTTTTCTTCAAGGTGAGAATTCTTTGGTTGTCAGCTTTCATGCACACAGAGCCCACACATATGACTAAAGATAAAATCAAACCTGTTTGTCGAGGCGAGTCTCAAACTAGTTGGAATGAGTGACTGGGTATGTCACATTCCGCAACTAATGTGACTTGGCCTTTAAGAGAATTTCATAACATCTCTGGATTCAAAACTAAATTGAAAAAAATTGTGCTTTTCCCAGTATAATCTCTGGGAATATCTGTAATCTGTAATATCATACCAGATTGGATAGCTGCTCTTTCATAGTGTCAAAACAGTTTAAATATCTGGGGAGAACATTCACAAATAAATTTAAATATATTTATCAGTACAATTTTGGAAGCACTATGAAAAAATCAAACAAGATGTTAACAAATGGTCCATCCTCCATGTCACCTCAGCAGAAACAAGTAATACTGTTAAAATGAACATCGTCCCTAAACTGCTCTATCTAGTCCAGATTATCTCTATATACACAAACAAAGCTTTCTTAAAGAGATTTAACTTGATTATCATATCATTCACTTGGACTTCAAAACAGCCATGCATTCAAAAGGGGACTCTACAAAACCCAGAAGGTGGCATGGCACGTAAAATGTGTGAATTTTGCAAGGCACGTTTTTTTGGAAGTACACCTGGAAATTGGACAGGCTCTAAAAATAAACGAGTTATTCTTTTTCTGAGCAGAGCAAAATTTTTTTGTATGCAGAAAAAAAACGTACTTGACACAACCAAATTCTAAAAGTGCTGAGCATGCGTAGAATAGTCAAGTTCACATTTGTGGTTAGATTCATGTAGCATAATGTCTCCATCTACACTCATCAAACTCTACAGGTGCCCAGTGGCGTCAATCAGTTCATGCATGATGAACACATGTAGGCACGGCCAGAACCAAATTAGGTGGTAGCTGCATGCCACTTTTACGACTGCCTTACACATTATCTGACAAAAAAAGGGAAGTAAATTTAACAAGTAAGAGAATTAAAATTAAACAGCAAGAAAAAAAAAATTAAAAACTCTACACAAAGAACTGAGACTGAGCATTTTTGTGAGTTTCAAAGAGAAGTAAAACCGAGACCATTGCCAAGTTTGAGGATTACTGGCAACACTGCAGTAGGCATTTTGTCTGTTATTTACCTGGAAGAAGAAACACTTTATATGTGTGTCTGGTGGTCACACATTGCTACGTAACACTTTGTAGACTAATAACTAATAACTGCACTGCAATGTACTGTAGTTCTTTACAAAATTATCTTTTATGAGGCTAATTAAAAACAAAGAAGTGTTACGGACTTACCACATAGTAATAACTATAACTAATTAACAAACACTCTGTGGGTAGGCCATATTCTAAGGGGTAATTGCTGTTTAATAAGTCTGACTTGCAGAATTACCTTGTTGTATCCAGCAGAGTTGTTAACTTCTACGGTGGGCCAGGTTTAAGGCTGGGAAAACAAATTTCAGAGAAGTAATTTCACATACAGTGCTGGCTCAAAGCCACAGCAGCAACAAAATAATCACAACACCACCACAAATCAACAACAACAACAACATTTATTTATATAGCACATTTTCATACAAACAGTAGCTCAAAGTGCTTTACATATTAAAGAATAAAAAAATGAAAGACACAATTATAAAACAAAATAAATCAACATTAATTAACATCGAATAAGAGTAAGGTTCAATGGCCAGGGGGGACAGAAAAAACAAAAAAACTCCAGACGGCTGGAGAAAAAATAAAATCAATCATGACACAAACAATATGTTCATAAGGTACATAGATTGTATTAAAGAATCCTTCAGCATACAATTTTATACTTTGGTTATTTCTGTATCAAAGCCAACAGAGATTCAGACAGCAGTTACCTGAGGTGCTCTTAGTGCCACAGCTGTCATCTTTTCCAGATACTGTCAGAGTGCAGGGTTATGGAGAGCAGCAATTACTAAGTGCCAGGATTGAGTAGATCAGCAGCTGTGGTACTCTGGCATGTCCAGGGTCCAATGGTGTGGTAACAATTTTTGTAACTCTAAGATAATGTTGCTCTGTTACATCAAGCCAGTCGGTGTACTAATGTAGCAGAAACCTTTTTTTTGTAATACATTAGCATTTTAAGCTTTTCAATTATAGTACCTTTTGCCTAACTGCTTTAATGGAAGATGAAAGTCTATTGAAATGCAAACTTCCAGGAGGCCAACTGAACTTGATGTGAAAGCATCACATATCTCTCATTTAATCTAAGACCAGATGATCCAAGGGAATCATTTTAAATTAGCATGTTATCAGCTTTATACTAAGAGGTTTTTGTATATACTCAGTGACTATTAAGGCTTTGTCAAAAAAGAAAGTTAGCACAACCATTGATACAATGTAAGGGCGACGCTTTGTATGATCCACTCCAGATTTCTTATGCTTATATATTACTGGAGTCTGAAGAAAATTTTTATGGATGAGTGCAGAGGTAATTGAAGGATAAAGATGTTTTCCCTGACACTAACTAGGAGGCTTGCCATCAATCTTTAGAATTCTTTGCAAAATAAACAACTTTCTCAGCCTTTTCTTTCAGCAGAGCCCAGGAAATACTTTCTCACATACTTTTATGGCATAAGAATGAAAGCAAAGGCAAGAAAAATAAAAAGAAAAGGTTAGCAGTGTGACACAGTGATGATAAATATACAGTATATACACATTCATACAGTATTGTATACTGTACAGTGGTGTGAAAAACTATTTGCCCCCTTCCTGATTTCTTATTCTTTTGCATGTTTGTCACACAAAATGTTTCTGATCATCAAACACATTTAACCATTAGTCAAATATAACACAAGTAAACACAAAATGCAGTTTTTAAATGATGTTTTGTATTATTTAGGGAGAAAAAAAAATCCAAACCTACATGACCCTGTGTGAAAAAGTAATTGCCCCCTGAACCTAATAACTGGTTGGGCCACCCTTAGCAGCAATAACTGCAATCAAGCGTTTTGATAACTTGCAATGAGTCTTTTACAGCGCTCTGGAGGAATTTTGGCCCAGTCATCTTTGCAGAATTGTTGTAATTCAGCTTTATTTGAGGGTTTTCTAGTATGAACCGCCTTTTTAAGGTCATGCCATAGCATCTCAATTGGATTCAGGTCAGGACTTTGACTAGGCCACTCCAAAGTCTTCATTTTGTTTTTCTTCAGCCATTTAGAGGTGGATTTGCTGGTGTGTTTTGGGTCATTGTCCTGTTGCAGCACCCAAGATCGCTTCAGCTTGAGTTGACGAACAGATGGCCGGACATTCTCCTTCAGGATTTTTTAGTAGACAGTATAATTCATGGTTCCATCTATCACAGCAAGCCTTCCAGGTCCTGAAGCAGCAAAACAACCCCAGACCATCACACTACCACCACCATATTTTACTGTTGGTATGATGTTCTTTTTCTAAAATGCTGTGTTCCTTTTACGCCAGATGTAACGGGACATTTGCCTTCCAAAAAGTTAAACTTTTGTCTCATCAGTCCACAAGATATTTTCCCAAAAGTCTTGGCAATCATTGATATGTTTCTTAGCAAAATTGAGACGAGCCCTAATGTTCTTTTTCCTTAACAGTGGTTTGCGTCTTGGAAATCTGCCATGTAGGCTGTTTTTGCCCAGTCTCTTTCTTATGGTGGAGTCGTGAACACTGACCTTAATTGAGGCAAGTGAGGCCTGCAGTTCTTTAGACGTTGTCCTGGGGTCTTCTGTGACCTCTCGGATGAGTCGTTTCTGCGCTCTTGGGGTAATTTTGATCGGCCGGCCACTCCTGGGAAGGTTCACCACTGTTCCATTGTTTTGCCATTTGTGAATAATGGCTCTCACTGTGGTTTGCTGGAGTCCCAAAGCTTTAGAAATGGCTTTATAACCTTTACCAGACTGATAGATCTCAATTACTTCTGTTCTCATTTGTTCCTGAATTTCTTTGGATCTTGGCATGATGTCTAGCTTTTGAGGTGCTTTTGGTCTACTTCTCTGTGTCAGGCAGCTCCTATTTAAGTGATTTCTTGATTGAAACAGGTGTGGCAGTAATCAGGCCTGGGGGTGGCTACGGAAATTGAACTCAGGTGTGATACACCACAGTTAGGTTATTTTTTAACAAGGGGGCAATTACTTTTTCACACAAGGCCTTGTAGGTTTGGATTTTTTTCTCCCTAAATAATAAAAACCATCATTTTAAAAACTGCATTTTGTGTTTACTTGTGTTATATTTGACTAATGGTTAAATGTGTTTGATGATCAGAAACATTTTGTGTGACAAACATGCAAAAGAATAAGAAATCAGGAAGGGGGCAAATAGTTTTTCACACCACTGTATATGAAAGAAGACTATTTCATTAGCAAGCTCTTTGTATGAGTGCAAAGCGTATTAACTACACAGACAACAGTGATACACTGAGTATTCTCAATCTTTACTGTCGCCTGCACTGGGGTTGCCTGGGTGAGTAAAGGGAAAGTTGGAAAGGTAAAAAGTAATTAAAATTATATATTTTCAAACATTATTTCCCTCAAACATGTTGCATTTAGTACATAACTATTGATAGTACTGGAAAGCATCTTTATATTGGATATTCTTGTTTTTTTCTGCAAGCGCAAAAAGAACCCCACATTTCAATAAATCTGAACGTGGATATGTTGTTTGAAAGACAAGCGTTGTGATCGTCACACCACCATCCCACCCTGTGTGGTGCTGTTTCAGATCACACGGTAGTATTTCATGCCACTCACTCCGATCCTGAGTCTGCTCCACTAGGAGACAAGGTCACACTATATGTTCAAAACTTGACTTATGATGACAAGTTCTCAACATGCAGAATTTCATGTCGGTGGCTGGAAAAACAATGTGCATAAAGTAAAAACAAAGATTGTGCTTTATAGACAACAGAGATCAAGACCTAACCAAGCATTTCAAGTGTCTAAATAAACAGCAATAGGTGAAACACATCAGCGATGCATCACACCAGTTATTAAAACCAAACAAAGCCTTTATTAAGCCTTGATGCATAGCAAAAACTTACTAATAGAAAGGCCCAACCACCACAAAATCTTTAATATTTAAATGAATATATTACTTAAATAATTTAAAAAATACTGTACTTCTGCTATGAAATCAAAGATTCAAAGTCACAAAACTCGCTTGACTTGCCAACCCCCCAGCCTGTAGTATATGCCAGCCACTTCGCGTCTCTGTGGAATGAATGTGAATGTGGTTTTCACTTTCACTAAACAACAAATCTTTTTATTTTTGCGGATACACCTCTTCCTTGGGAAGAAACACTACTTTTCCCTGATGCAATACGAATTAGGCGATCTACAGTACAAGTGTCCGGCTTAAAGTTTAAATCCAAACAATATATTCAATCTCTTTTCACTTTTCCATTATTTCACCGAGTAATAATTTCCATTTGTTTGCCCATTTGTGATTTTTACTATCATTTTTTGAGACTTTCGAATTTTAGTACTTTCATTATCTCTAACCTGCTCTGCATGTGTATCGCGCCAACGTTTTTGAATTCTTTACCACAATCTACTTTGCCATCTACTCTTTGTCTTTTATTTCCAGCCCTGGGTGTGGTTAAATCTCTTGGCACAAAGTCTTGTCTCACGGGACGTGAAAATATCTCTCTGAAAAAGTCATGTCTCGTGCCAGGATTTTTAAAATTATAATAGAGAGATATTCAAAAGATTTCCAAAATACAAAAAAATATAAAAAAAAAAAAAAGATTGACACTTGATACTAGGCAAATAAACTCTATCTAAAGAACAGAAAATCAAAAAACAGAAAAGATGGTGAAGTGAAAGACAAGATTTACAAAAAAGGAGAGGGCACAAAAGGGAAAGCAGAAGTACAGAATAGCATTGCTATAAGAGCTAATGCCATGGCAAAGTAGCTGTGGTAGCAGGTGTCATATATGGACTCTCAGGTAGTTGTTGATTGAGTCAAGGCAGCACCCGAGAGCAATAAATGACAGTGGCAGCCAGGGACAGGAGAGAAAGGACAAAGAGACAATGGAAGACAAGACATAGACCAATCACAAGGAAGGGAGTGGGGAGAAATTATGAAAGGAAAAACAACAAAACAGAACAGACACCCTAATGTCGTTATTTCTCCTTTTGTGCATGGTTTATTAAGGTTTTTTTTTTTCATGATGTTTTGTAACATTAGCTTTGCTCAATCTTGTGATTTATCTTTTGACTGCAGACGTTGCTATTTTGTCTTTAATGTCGTGGTGGCAGACATCTCTGCGTGTGCTTCTGAAGGTCATTTCTACAACGTGACTGGGAGTCATCATTACACATGACATCACAAGGCACTTCCTATCTATAATGGCAGAACCCAGCTCCTGATATACAGGCTTGTGGATAATGAATACACCATCATGCAAATGTATGTACCCCTTTTTTTGGTTTAGTTTAGAACTTGGCTTATGGTTTTTCTGATCATTTTTGGTTAATGATTCTGATTTTGCTGTTGATATTTTCTGATCTCTCTGAGTTTTACCCAGCCCCTTCACAAGTGAATCTCCTGGTTATTCTTCTTCTTCTACTTCTTTCGGCTGCTCCCGTTAGGGGTTGCCACAACGGATCATCTTCTTCCATATCTTTCTGTCCTCTGCATCTTGTTCGGGGTTTGTTTCCTGCCTTGCGCCCTGTGTTGGCTGGGATTGGCTCCAGAAGCCCCCCATGACCCTGTAGTTAGGATATAGTGGGTTGGATAATGGATGGATGGATGACTTAAACAGATTGTTTTAAAAATAAAATTTGCTTTACGAAGCTCTAACAAGATTAAATTATGTTTGATTTAAACAGATTGTTGTAAAAATAAAATACTGCTTTAAGAAACTCTGACAAGATTAAATTAACTTAGATTTAAACAGATTGTTTAAAAGGGACAGCATAAGATACATGGGCCCAGCAGAAGTGTCCTGGCATTTCTGTAACTCGCTTATTCCTTGATGCCAAAGTCTATTGCAGCAGCAGTTAGTTGCAAAGCCGGAAGCAGCTCTGGCACACGGTTATATGTACAGACTCATAAGGAGACAATTCAGAACTCCAGTCAGGTCTTAGGGCTATTTAGAGATAGAGAACCTTGTGAAGCTCCAAACAGATGTTGATTAGGTTAGGGTTTGAAGGCCACTGTAGTGAGGCAGCACTAACCCCCTGACCACCTACTTCAGTCATCTATTGTCGAAACCAGTTCAATCTCATCTGGTGTTTCAGAGTGTGTGCAAGCCTAAATACTGTTAAGTCACCAGTCCAGCGCAGTGGCAGACATTACACAGCCTATCTATCCACTATCATCCTGGTACCACTTCAACTGCTGTACTCAGTCATGCATAAGGCTTGCAAGGCTGGGCTCCAAAAGGTCAAATGTTTGCGCAGGAGCTGTGCAACCTCTTAAGAAGATATCCTTCAGAGTTCTAAGGAAGAATGTACAAAATGATTAAGCTACATTCCATGATGAATCAGACTCTGGACAGTGGAGTGATTTTGGCTCAGACCCAGCGATTTATAAATGAAGCTTAACCTAAAATGGGTGGATAGATGATGAATGATTACCTCACACAGCCAGATATCCAAGTAAGGGGTCAAGTTTTAAAATAGAGGAACTGCTACCAGGGGACAGTCAGAAGCAACTGCTGCCAGTTGCAAGGGCCAGAATCTATCAAATCTTCAGAGACTCTGTGTATTCTTTAGATAATGTTTGTTTGCTGTTGGGAAACCACCAAACATTACCTAAAGAATACACAGTCTGTGAAGCTTTTGATTATGATCATTGCAGTGAGTACCAACTATTTCAAAACACCCAAGCCCCCTTTCACACACACGCAGCCTATACTTAGAATTTTAATGATCATAGCGGGTTGGATAATGGATGGAAGGATTTGAAGTACCTGCTCAGAGACAAGCCAGTGAACAAAATCTGGAGTCGGTGCCTCTGAAAATCTGTAAGGTGACAAGCTGGAAAAATCCACCACCTCAAACTACATAAATTCTTGAGTCAAGCAAGTAAACACCTTGAAAGCCTTAATTAAGACAGACGAAGTTTAAACATACAGAGCTAATCACAAACAGGCATGCAGCGGAAAATGTTAGCATTTTTCTAAGATTAGGTTTATAGGAAAGCCCCTGAAACCGACTCTAAAATAAGGGAGTTGCTCTTTCGCATACAGTAAAAAAATGTAACATACAACCAAATTCCAAAGGTGCTGAGTGTGCACTGAATAATCAAATTCAAAATCACATATGCGGTTACGTGCAAGTAGGACAATGTCTCTGTCTGCAGTTATCAACTCATCCTCCCTGGCTGCTCAAGTTCAGTTCAGGACTGTAAAACACTGCAGAGGGTGGTGAGGGCAACACAGAATATGACTGGTGAGCCACTGCCTCCCTACCACCCCACCCAGTCATTTGCTCAGTTTAGGATCCATACTGACCCCTACTCTCTTTTCTGTTTCTTTTTCCGGTTTCTTTGTGGTGGTGGCCTGCACCACCTCCACCTGCTCAAAGCTTCATGATGCTCCAACAATGATGGATGGATTAAAAGGCAGAAGTCTACGTGACCATCATCATCAAGTCCTTCCGTGAGAACCCTAAATCCAAAGAGGACTGTTTCATTTATGTTAGGTAGATTGCCCAGAGGGGACTGGGTGGTCTCATGGTCTGGAATCCCTACAGATTTTATTTTTTCTCCTGCCGTCTGGAGTTTTTTTGTTTTTTCTGTCCCCCCCTGGCCATTGAACCTTAATCTAATTCGATGTTAATTAATGCTGATTTATTTTGTTTTCTTATTGTGTCTTATTTTTCTATTCTTTATTATGTAAAGCACTTTGAGCTACTGTTTGTATGAAAATCCATCCATCCATCCATTTTCCAACCTGCTGAATCCAAATACAGGGTCACGGGGGTCTGCTGGAGCCAATCCCAGCCAACACAGGGCACAAGGCAGGAACCAATCCTGGGCAGGGTGCCAACCCACCGCAGTTGTATGAAAATGTGCTATATAAATAAATGTTGTTGTTGTTAGCACTTGTATTGCAAGATTTAGGGACAACTTCTTATTCTCAGGACACAATGCTAATTCCACAGCCATGAATTATTACAACTGTGTCATTACAGTATTTCATATTTTACATTTACCTGCATGTATAAAAATGTTTACACACGTGCCAACACGTGGACACCCTTGACTTTTTACTTTCTCGTATATGAAGTATAGAAGTATTGTAATCATCCAAAGATTCGATATGGAGATTTTGATTAATCTCAACATTTTAGACCTCTCTGACTTTCTCATATACAAAGTATAGGGAAAGTATTGTAACCCAAAGATTCCATTTTGAGATTTTCAAGAATCTCAACGTTTTAGACCTCCCCGAGTCCGAAAATACCATTTATGGAATTATGTCTGTGTGTCTGTCCTTGTATGTGTGTATGTAAACACAATAACTTGAGTACTCTTTCACTTAGATCAACTAAATTTTGCATACAAGTATTACCTGCAAAATGTAGATTTCTTTCAACTTTTTGGCTAATTCCGTTAACTGGAAGTGGTACTATACCTTTTATTCATGCAGTTGCAGAGTCAGATTTTTTCAACTTTACTTTTATAATAATTGTTCATCCATCCATCTATTATCCAACCCGCTATATCCTAACTACAGGGTCACGGGGGTCTGCTGGAGCCAAACCCAGCCAACACAGGGTGCAAGGCAGGAAACAAACCCCGGGCAGGGCGTCAGCCCACTGCAGGGCGCGCACACACACACTAGGGACAATTTAAAATCGCCAATGTACCTAACCTGCATGTCTTTGGACTGTCAGAGGAAACTGGAGCACCCATAGGAAACCCACGCAGACACGGGGAGAACATGCATACTCCACGCAGGGAGGACCCGAGATGCAAACCCAGGTCTCCTAACTAGAGATATACTGCTGCTGGATTATGTGAATTACCCCTTGGGATTAATAAAGTATCTATCTATCTATCTATCTATCTATCTAGAGGCAGCAGCGCTACCCACTGCGCCACCGTGCCACCCATAATTGTTCAATATATTATTAATTTGATTTGATTAGTGGTAGATGGTTCTTTAATGTACATAATATTAAAGTATAATCATTGTCTTGTGGTTTCTTCCTCAAATATCCATCCCTATATCTCTCTCTTATATAAAAAAATCCTGGGACAAGACAAGACAAGACTTTTTAGCCTGGGATGAGATGTGACTTTTTCAGAGAGATACATTCACGTCCTTCAAGACAAGACTTTGTGCCAAGAGATTTAACCATGCCTGGGGCCAGAAATAAAAGACAAAGAGTAGATGACAAAGTAGAACATCGTAAACAATTGTAAAAAATGTTGGCGTGATACACATGCAGAGCAGGTTAGAGATAATCAAAGTACTAAATTTCAAAAGTCTCAATAAAATGATTGTAAAGATTGCATTAGTGCAAACAAACGGAAATTATTATTTGGTGAAATAATGGAACAGCGAAAAGAGATTGAATATATTGTTTGAATTTAAACTTTAAGTCAGAGACTTGTAGATCATCTAATTCGTGTTGCCGTCAGGGAAAAGTAGTGTTTCTTCCCAATGAAGAGGCCTGTCTGCGTGAATTAAAAGATTTGTTGTTTGGTGAAAGTTAAATCCACATATGTGAGCGGCAGAGACACAAAGTGCCTGGCGCGTAGCGCAGGCCGGGGGATTGGCAAACAAATCGAGCAGGGGGCAAAGCCACCTAGTCTCAGTATACGAGAAAGTGTAGGGGAGACCACTTCCAATTTTTTTTTTATACACATTACCAGCAAAACGTTTGGACACACCCAGGCATTTTTGTGTGTTTGAAAGAAATAGTTGTTTTTTTTTTATCAGGATACCATTAAATTGATTTAAAATGCAGCCAATGCATGATTTTTGTCTCTATTGGCAATTACTGCTTGGAATGACTGATTTTTAACTCATTATTCACATACGACTGTAGTTCCTCGAATGTCTTAAAGGTAAATGCCTTTAGCTTATCCTTCCTTGGTCATATTTAAATGCTAATTAGTTATTAGAGAGGCCTTTGTAATTGCATTACCACCTCTGAGACCGGTTATTCTGCTTGCTTGTGTTTCAAGTAACTGGTATTCCTAAAGTGCAGTTCTGGCCCCCATGAAACAGCTTCCTAGAAACACGTCAGTCAATTGTTAGAGAGGCAGAGATGCACAACTGCAAAAGTTTGGAAGTTGTGGCACAAACAGGAGGCAATTAGAGGAGATGTTTGCACACTGCATGGGTGTCTCGAGTCGAAAGTGAAGCACGCTGAGAGTTCCCTGCAGGTTTAGTGATGCACGTCTGCAGGAGGAGTTACTGATCTGGTCAGAATTAGTGAAATCCTCAAGGTGATTCACGTCCATCATGGAATACCATCTGATAGTCGTTTGAAATGTCCAAGCTGCCAATTATCCCAAACACAAGAAGAGGTCATAAACAACTATTTTTAGCAAAACAACAAACAAGTAGTTCTGCGACAGATTGTATGGCATCCACAGAACCGAGACATCATCGAGGCTGTCTGGTATTGCCTGGAGAGACAGAAGCAAGCGAGAGAGCCAGAGTCTGCAGGGGGACTCATGCAAGTTAGCCAAGATGTTTAGAATAAACACCTAGCCAATATTCTTGCAGATTGCACAGCAGTGAACAGAAGACTTTACCATAGTGAGGATTCTTCTGTCATCAGCAGTAAAGGTCTTCCTTGGCCTACCCTTTGTGGTTACTGAGCTCCCCAGTGTGTTCTTTCTTCTTAATGATAATCCGTATAGTTGCTTTAGGTTCTCCTAAGGTCTTACCATCATCTGTAATGGTCTCTAATTCTTTGGTTTCAGCCTCATAATGAATTCTTTAACTTTCATTGCCACAGCTCTTATCCTCATGTTGAACAGCTACAGACCCAAAGAGTAGAAACAAGCCAAGGTATCTTATGAAGCAATGAAACACACCTGTGATGCCAATAATGAAATGGGGGACAGTAGAAAAAAATTGTTCTTATTTCTACATGGTGACCCAAAAATATATTCAAATACCTTTAAATTATAAAAGTCTGTACACTTTAGTCACGTCTGAATTGACTCGAGCTGTAATTTGAAACTGTGGAGAACTGGGGCAAATCAAGGAAAAAATGTGTTTTTATCCCAAACATTATAAAAGGCACTCTGTGTGTGTGTGTGTGTGTGTGTGTATATATATATATATATATATATATATATATATATACACACACAGTGGTGTGAAAAACTATTTGCCCCTTCCTGATTTCTTATTCTTTTGCATGTTTGTCACACAAAATGTTTCTGATCATCAAACACATTTAACCATTAGTCAAATATAACACAAGTAAACACAAAATGCAGTTTTTAAATGATGGTTTTATTATTTAGGGAGAAAAAAAATCCAAACCTACATGACCCTGTGTGAAAAAGTAATTGCCCCCTGAACCTAATAACTGGTTGGGCCACCCTTAGCAGTAATAACTGCCATCAAGCGTTTGTGATAACTTGCAATGAGTCTTTTACAGCTCTGGAGGAATTTTGGCCCACTCATCTTTGCAGAATTGTTGTAATTCAGCTTTATTTGAGGGTTTTCTAGCATGAACCGCTTTTTTTACATACATACACACACAGTGCCTCCTCCAGACCACAAGGGGGCGACCGCCCTGGTTGTGTTGGGGGCCATGGGCGGCGCCCTGGTGCCTGAAGAACCCTGGACCTCAGCACTTCCGCCACACTAGGAAGTGCTGGGGGGAAGAAGACTAGGGACACCCAGAGGACTTCCGGGTGCGCAGCCGGCACTTCCGCCACACGGGGGTGTGTCCGCAGAAGATTGCTGGGGAGCAGCTGGAGCTCATCCGGTCTGTTATATAAGTGGCTGCCTCCCTTCATTCAGTAGCAAGAGTCGGGTGGAAGAGGTGGCCAGAAGGAAAGGCACTAGAGACTGTGAGGCCTGGACTTTAGGGGATCGGTGCTGGAGGCACTGGGTTTGCACTGACTAACTGTAAATATTTGTATAATAAATGAGTGTGTTGGGTAAACAAACGATGTCCGTCTGTCTTTGTCCAGGTCCACTATATATATATATATATATATATATATATATATATATATATATATATATATATATATATATATATATATATATATATATATATATATATATATATACACATACATATACATATACATACACACACACACATACATATCTATGCATATACACATGATATGCACAACATTGTATTCACCACCTTTTTTTCCGTTGCAGGTAAATATTGTTAAAAATATATAAAAAAAATATTATACTGTGTACACAGAACATTTCCCTGACTCTCTCAGGAACACCAGCGGACCTAAACCAAGTCAGCATGGCAGGGCAGATGTTAACTCTGTTGCCTCACAGACAAGTCTGAATCCCATCTTAGGTGCTGCCCGTGTAGGTTTTCCTCCCAAGGACATGCGGGTAAGTTAACGCAGTAACTTGAGCACTGGGTGATCTGCCGGCGTATGTTTCAGGGCTGGTGCCTACACATCCTACTGGGATAGAGTGCAGCTCCGGCAATGATCAAAAATTTGATTAAACAGGTTTGAAACTTTTATGCTGACAAAATAATAAGATTAAGTAAATTAACACTTTAATGAACAAACAATTGAACATTAAGCCTGTGGGAATGGTAACTGCTTATTACCTGTGTTGAGAAACCTGCTTTTGTTATAATTTGTTTCCCTCATTTACTTATTTTTTATTTAGTTACCTGTAAACTGCAATAAAACAAAAAAATGGATGAAAAAATGATCAGATTTTAATATAAATAAATCTGGGGGGTTAAACTAGAAATACATGTCAGCCTCTGAACATTATTTTGCACGTTTTGTGAAATCAATACTGTACTTATATGGACTGCAAATCCTAGCAACCCCCCAGGAGTTCTGTTTCATTGGGCAGCTTCAGTGGTTACTTTGAGGGCTGCTGGGTAATTCTCAACCACTAGAAATCTACATCAGCATCATCGGAGCACAAAAGTTTACATAACTTTCATGAGGCTTTTTATAAGAATATTTTATTTCAGAACTATACCACCATCTTCTGCAACTGCGAAACTCAAATGTGTATCTGTTATATTAATCATTTTTGTCACTCATTACCATAAATACACACACACAGAGTTATAAATAAGTTCCAATTTGTAAAAAGTTAAGAGTTCACTAAAGAACTGCTGAACTATGCACTTTGTCTGGGGGGATGCCCTGTACCTTTGTCTCGGCAGATAGCCCCAGGCATGTGATTCGCTTGCACGTTGATTATTCTATTGTGTATTTCTTGCAACGTTTTGCATTATTATTTAGTGCGAAAAACCTCAGAATATACAGTAATCATGGGCCCAGAACAGATTTGTGGATTATTGCATTTGCAGGGGTCCTCTGTCTGCAAACCCTGTGAACTGCAAAGGATACCACTATTTCAGTTTCTGGGAATATTTTGCTCCAACATGGATGAGATCAACTCAGCAGGGTGTACGACAGCCTCTGTTTTCAACAACTGAGGTGGTGTAAGTCGGCAACATGCACTGACCATGCCTCAGATCATAAAAGGGTACATAAAAAAGAAACTCGAGCTTTCAACAACGCCAACACCTGTAATCTGGAACTAGAATATGATCACCGCTATCAGGAAGGACATGCAGCCTTTAAAACTTTGTTGTAAATACTACAAAACATTAGTGGGCACATCCTCACCCCATCACCTATCTTAGCAGTTTGTATATTATTTTGTAGTGAAAAATCTAAAAGAAGAAAGTCCAGGATGATGAAGCTCTCTTCTTCACTGCCATGTTTATTTCAGTTCTTCCTCTCACTTCTCATTGGCCAATCATACATGACTGATACAATGTTGTAACGTTATACATTTTCCTAAGGCTTTATACATTTTTTTCTGGGACTTGACTATCTTTTGTAGGTTTAGAATCTTGTAGAACTGTTTTACCTTCTTTGTCTTCTATCATTAAGATTTAGATGACCTTTTGGAAATACTGCAATGAAAAGAGTGCAGTCCCAGAGGTTGCTGCACAAAATGTTTAAACCAGTGTCACGTCTCTCTTTATCTTTATCCGAGTTTGTGGTTATAACTAGCATGTGCATGGAGACAACTTAGGGGCTCTGGTGATAGTAACTACCCACCGAACCAGGGGCTGCAGAATGAAAGATTGATGGCTGTTCCATCGCGGATGTCGTTTCCGTTCACTGATTCTTGTTTTTTATTTATTACGATTTTTCCAAACTGTTGCTATCATATGATTGAGTTGGATGTTATAGGATGTATTGAGTAAATAAAGCTGAAATATTTTTTGTGTGTTTACATTTAAGTTCGTAAAGCAACAAAAGGTAAATATTATCACAGAGGGTAAATCTTTTCAATATCCACTGTACATTGACTGAAATGTTAAAATACACCTGATTATTAAAGATTCTTGATAATGTAGTAACAGGAAAAAAGCACAAGTCTATGTCTATTTGATTAAAAACTAATTTATTTAAAGAAAAAAAGGTTATGTTATGCAGGATTACAATGGTGGCTTTCACAAAGATTTCTACGAATCTTTTGGTTTAAGGGCTTCCCTTTTATTTTAACTTCATTTTATAACAAGTTGATATCTCCATTCTCTCATGTTACAGTTTGTGTTTTCCAAAATGGATTATAACTTTTTACCATGGATTATAAAACATCCAGTTACTACTTTTACCAAACACTGCCTAGCTGAAGAATGCTTGGATGAGTTCAATGCTACACGTAGTCAGAATTTATGTAATAAAATTTCCAAAAAAAAAAAACCTTGTATTACACTGCACTTTAATTACTGGAGCATATATGCAGAATAATTAAAATAATGAATACATGAAATGAATTTGAGTTTAACAGGTAAAAAAAAAAAAAAAAAAGACAAAACAAATCTAAACTATAACTGACACATACAATCTCTAATGAATTGCTCTACCTGCTCCAATGTAATCCACCATTGTATTAATGTCCATTTGACACTTGTCAGCATACCTTCCAGATATTTTAGTACGGAGTACAACCACACATAAAAGTAGACAGACAACCAGAATAAAAAGCGTTTTACTATTTACAAAGAGAAAGACAGGAACCACACATCACTGCACCCACCGTCTACCCCCATCTTGACCCTCTCGTCACTTCAGTCTTTTCAGGCAGTTTCCTCGATGCTTGCAATGTGTGCTTAGTTCAAGAGTCTGACTCACTAAAAATATCTAACAAAAATAAATTACAAAATTCCAAGATCAGTATATTTTAACTGTAATCAGTCCCACCACCGTAATCCTGTTGGTTGGAAGGTTTAAAACAAAATCCTGCAGCACAGGTAGCAGTGCGATCATCTCATTGCCAACAGAATATCGGTGATGAACAGCAAGAAAGTTCTGAGGGGGAGAAATCCTGATGAATGGAAGCAGCTTGCAGTACAAGAGCATGGAGCACAAGTAGGAAATGTTAATAGGGCAAGAGCTGAAGGGCCGGCCTGCATGCTACTCTGCCAGCAGGCAATCCCTCTTAGTTAAAGGCTCCAATCCGAGGCATCTGCAAAACTCCTGAGTGCTTTATCTCGAGTTAAAACATGACCATTTAACCACGATGTTAACCTCTCTTCACTCCAGGTTTTGTCGAGGTCAGAACTTCTTGGGATATAATTTAGATATGACTCAGCCGGCAGCTCCTCACTATTCCTAACTGGCTTTGCCCTCCAGGTTTACCGAGTCTGTCACTGAGGCCCTACATCCTGATGGTAGATGACCTTTGGTCTGATGCCTCCACCTCTTACACTGAGCTCTATTACAGCCACAAAGTTGGACACCATCATTTGTGGCTTACTGAAGTACAGCCAATGCCTTTAAGTGTTCAGTCCTGCTGCTTATTTCACTGTGGGGACATGACTGCCACAAAATGTGGTGTGCTTAGTCAGTGCATCTTTGCGCCCTTTATAGATCTTGCTGCCTCCTGCTATTTGTAAACCCTGGAATTCTGCTTTTGTTTTTCTTGAGCCACAAACTAAACTGTAAAATATTCCTAGGTAAACCTATCCCCACCCCCGAGTCTTGCTTATTATGGCTACAGCTCATAATCTGAGAATAAAAGGTCAGTGAGGCATTGGGGTAATTCGCATGCTCTGGGAGGCAATTGGGTACGAGACCATTGGAGTGGTCGCATGGCTCATGGTAATCCCTGGGAGAGGCTGGGCCATAGACACTGCCACAGGAGCCACAGAAACAGCAACTGGAGCCATTGACACAGGTGGTGCCATGCCTTGTGCAATGGTTTGAGCCAAGGCAGCCGATAGTGGAGTAATCTCTGGATTTAAGTGTGGGGGTGGGGCACTGGGTGGGGCAGCATTAGTGGGAGGAGCCGCCTGGCCCCCTGCTGGAGCCACTAGATCCTGCTGGCTTACTGGTCTGGGCTGGAGGGCTTGGCTGCTAAGTGTGGTATGCGTCTGTGCGATGCTGTGGTTGTATGTGTTTACTGTACCTACGGCAGTGGGTAGCGTCTGCTCTGAAGGGGCAGGTGTGGAAGAAAGAGTCATAACTTTGGCCTGGCTTCGGAACTGTGCATTCTGCTCAAGCAGGACCTCATTGGTGGCAATCAGATTGGAGACCTGTCCAAGAAACAAAACAACAATTACTAGGCAAACCAGACATTTTGGAAGGAAAGCAATTAATGCTGCTGACAGTTTACAGGTGATCTCCCTCTTTGTAAAACTAATTTCCTACTGAAAACCCCCATTATCCATAAGGTGAATTTTCACAATATGAACACACTGATTGGCAAGGGCATAAAAAAAAAATACATTAACCTTGACATAATTAATTTGATAGCAACAATAGTCATCAAAACAAACTCTAGTAATGTTTCTGTTTAATAAAGGTGTTTATTTACAATTTATAGTCATATGAAAAAGTTTGGGAACCCCTCTTAATTCTTTGGATTTTTGTTTATCATTTGCTGAGCTTTCAAAGTTGCAACTTCCTTTTAACATATGACATGCCTTATGGAAACAGTAGTATTTCAGCAGTGATATTAAGTGTATTGGATTAACAGAAAATATGCAATATGCATCATAACAAAATTAGACAGGTGCATAAATTTGGGCACCCCAACAGAGATATTTCATCAATACTTAGTTGAGCCTCCTTTTGCAAATATAACAGCCTCTAGACACCTCCTTTAGCCTTTGATGAGTGTCTGGATTCCGGATGGAGGTATTTTTGACCATTCTTCCATTAAAAATCTCTCCAGTTCAGTTGCATTTGATGGTTGCCAAGCATGGACAGCCTGCTTCAAATCATCCCATAGATTTTTGATGATATTCATTGTACTTCTCCCTCTGCATGAATGGCTTTGTGGATTTCGAACTGTGTTTTGGGCCATTGTCTTGTTGGAATATCCAACACCTGCATAACTACAAACTTTGTGACTGATGCTTGAAAATTATCCTGAAGAATTTGTTGATATTGGGTTGAATTCATCCGACCCTCGACTTCAACAAGGGCCCCAGTCCCTGAACTAGCCACACAGCCCATGATGGAACCTCCACCAAATTTGGCAGTAGGTAGCAGGTGTTTTTCTTGGAACGCGGTGTTCTTCTTCCGCCATGCAAAGCGCTTTTTGTTATGACCAAATAATTTTTTGTCTCATCAGTCCAAAGCACTTTGTTCCAAAATGAATCTGGCTTGTCTAAATGAGCATTTGCATACAACAAGCGACTCTATTTGTGTTGTGAGTGCAGAAAGGGCGTCTTTCTCATCACCCTGCCATACAGATGTTCTTTGTGCAAATTGCGCTGAATTGTAGAACGATGTACAGATACACCATCTGCAGCAAGATGTTCTTGCAGGTCTTTGGAGGTGATCTGTGGGTTGTTTGTAACCATTCTCACAATCCTGCGCATATGACGCTCCCGTATTTTTCTTGGCCTGCCAGACTTTGGTTTAACAGCAACTGTGCCTGTGGCCTTCCATTTCCTGATTACGTTCTTTACAGTTGAAACCGACAGTTTAAACCCGAGATAGCTTTTTGTAGCCTTCCCCTAAACCATGATACTGAACAATCTTTGTTTTCTGATCTTTTGGGAGTTGCTTTGAGAATCCGATGCTGTCACTCTTCAGAGGAGAGTCAAAGGGAAGCACAACTTGCAATTGACCACCTTAAATACCTTTTCTCATGATTGGACACACCTGTCTATGAAGTTCAAGGCTTAATGAACTAATCCAACCAATTTGGTGTTTCAAGTAATCAGTATTGAGCAGTTACATGCATTCAAATCAGCAAAATTACAAGGGGACCCAAATTTTTGCACAGCCAGTTTTTCACATTTGATTTAATTTCATACAACTAAATACTGCTTCACTAAAAATCTTTGTTTGGAAAACACCCCAGTACTCAGATGTTCCTAGGAAATGAAATACATACCACTGTTATCTTTTTTGTTGAAAGTAGAGTACCCTATTATGCAGGCTAAGAGGGGTTCCCAAACTTTTTCATAGGACTGTAGCTTCAAGTTTCACAATCAAAGGTATTTCAATCTTTTTGGCCATTTTCAACTGTTTAACCAATTTTTTTTTTTTTTTGAAGTCATAATGTGTAAGCCAGTTCGAGAAGACACTTGAGCAACATGTCAAGGTAAATGATCTGTAAGAATAACTCAATCTGTGATTGGACATATCAACATCAGCTCTTCTCCGGACTACAGACTGCAAGTTTCTGTTTCAATCTAATTGCTTAATTAGAAACCAATCCTTGTTAATAACAGAACTTATTTATTTAATGGCTTTAGTGTTTTAATTGTGCCACATTAGGTCATTCTTATATCATAGATTTTTTTCCTTATCAAGTATACCATCTAAATGATGTGTAGCCTGATATGGATGAGTAGTTCTCAGTCCTTCACTAAGCCAGATAAGTTCACATTGAATAGACAGATGTAAATAAAAACAAGTTTGACGGAAACTCCTTTGTTGTCTATTTCTTAGTGTTATTAACTCTTTCAGGGTGGATATCGACTTTTGTTGACACGAGGGATTAAGGGCGGATATTGACTTCATCCAGGGGCAGAGGGCGATAATCAGCTGTAAAAGCTGACAAAACTCACTGTTACATTATAGGTAGACCCTCTTTGCTAGGAGGACTGTTAGACTCGTTGACTTGATGACGAACCCCTGCGTGTGTGTAAAGAGAGTAAAGTTAACAACGTCTAGGATGGCATCGACGTCGGGCAAGACAGAGAAGCCAATGTGCAAAGCAAAATAGTCTGTGTGCATTATTAAATTATTTTTTACTTTTTGCTCATTATTGCAGAATCAGACTCTGAGTTGTCGAACTTTGATTTTGATGCAGCAATCTGAAAATCAAAAGCAAAAGACAAGTAGCTGATTTGTTTCTAAAAAGCGCCTTTCAGGTTATGAGTGATAAGACAAACAGGTATAGGTTTGTAATAAGTGCATAATAAGCATGTGAATTTACAAACTGCGGAGGCTCATGGAAAATACCACGTTTCCCCGAAAATAAGACCTAGCATGATTTTCAGGCTGCTATGTAATATAAGCCCTACCCCAAAATTAAGCCCTAGTCAAGATCGTCAGCTGAAAAGTAAGGCACCTAAGGCCAGGTTTATACTTCACGCAATGTGACATGTGTGCCCGAAACATCCATTAAATTCCGAGGACGCCTTGCCACAATATCTCTGAAAACAATGTTTAATGATTACATTCATCAATTCGGGGATGTGGCTATTCCAGCAGCATCGGCGCAAAACAGAAAGAAAATCTCTGGATGGGGCATCAGCTCATCGCAAGGCAAACACAATCACACACAATACACTGGTGTCATTGTAGTTTCACCAAATCCTCAAACCTTCATGTCTTTGCATGGAAATCTGAGCACACTGTGGAAACCCACCAGGAAAACATGCAAACTGCAGGCAGGGATCACAAGGAACTTGACTCCCTGCGAGACAGGAGCGCTACCGCTCTGCCACAGTGCCACCCACATATGTGCAATTATTAACAGTATTCATTATTTAAACAAAGCTAACGATTTATCTGTAAAATGTAACATACATATTTTTTAATCCATTTCATTATGAAACTGATATCAAGTATAAATCTAAGAGAGCTGGAATATCATAAATTTAATGTGTTCTGTGTGGCAATGCTGCTTGCCTCTGCTGTCAGGTCGGGAGAAAGCCCCAGAAGTGCAGCTGGGTCGGTTTTAACATGACGTTTACGGCAGTCTACTTTAATGATAAACTATGGGATTAAAGGGGACATTTTGAGTTTCAAGCTGAAATTTCCACTTTAGTCACAAAATAAAAATTTTCTTTGTGGCTCAAATACACTGCCAAACATTCCGATGGTACTGTAAAGGTGCCAAAAAAAAAAAAAAACCATGGCACAGAAGATGGTACGTGAGACTTTTAAAATGTACTGTGTCATTATGATATGGAATATGCAACGCTTGAATGTCAAAGCACCACGAATGCATTTGTATGTCTGCATTTTGCTTCACCTCATCGAATCATTCATCAAACATCAAAGTTCGCACATCGATCCCGGAGGATCCTAAAAGTGTAGCAAAAAATTCAGGCTGCAATTCATGGTTTGAGTGTGGAGAGTTATGACAATATTACAGATGAAGATGACATGACTGTATTTGGATAAATGTATATTGTTGTACATGAATAAATATATCCCCTGAAAATAAACCCTAGTACACCTTTTGGAGCAAAAATTAACGTAAGACCCTGTCTTATTTTTGGGGAACACGGTAAAACAGAGTGACATTTGTTTTATTTTGCTTTACGTGTGAAACCATTGCTTTGTGTGTTTTTTTAGAAAATTGAGTGTTTTGGAAAAATACTCAGCCCTGGGGGAAAAAGGAAAAAAAAATACCCTAAAAAGGGGTAGGGAATCTTAACAAGTAACTAAAATCAAGTATTAAAAACATTGCTCGAGCACCAAGTGCTCCATCAGGAATAACTGACTTTTCATTAGGAAACTATGTTGTAAAAACCCTTCAGCCACTACAGCACTCCCAGACCAAGTCAGCCACCCTCTGGCATAAATAATCAAGTTTTTAGCACAAGCAGCATGCGTTTAGAAATCGCCAGACTCAGTTTTCTTCACACTGAATGATCCGCTTTAATATTGATTTTAACGCAAAAAGGGTATTAGAAGATTTTCATTGTATACCTGAATGTTCATCAAGTTCCTGCTTGGATTTCGGTGGGAGGCTGTATAATTCGAATTAATAGAGCAACCACAACAATCTTCCAAGTCCAGTCGTTTCTCAAGGCATGAATGAGAAGGTTTATTGCAAGAATTTAAAGTTTTCATTCTTGATATTTTAGCATTAATCTTCTGTGGGCTAAAAAGCTAAACATTTTCTAAGCTGCAGTGCATATTTCCTTTGTTCTTGAATTTGGCTAAACAAACAATAAGGAATCTTCTGAAAACACATTTCAACTCTTTAAAGTAAACTATGTTCCTTGTTACTATTGTCTCTGAAGAATTATCCGTCTATTCTCTAAAGTCGCGCACTTCTGGATTCCCAGGGATGCGAAGTCACTTGCAGTGCACACTCCCCAGCCAACCCCTTCCATAATAAGACTATACTGACGTTTCAGTCACACGCACACACACCTCTAGCAGTGTTTCTGCCATCACTAACAGCTCCAGAGCCTGACACAACTTCTCAGTGTTAAATGCTGGAGTCCCTTCTCATCTGGACTACTGTAATTCTTTTTTAACATTAAGAAACTACAGCAGATTTTCAGGAGGCAGACAGACACACAGACAGATACAATAATCCTCAGCTCAGCAGCAGTGAACGCAGCACATCTCAATGATCTGACTGCAATAGAGTCCGATCAGGTGTAAAAATGACCTAAAAAAACATCTACTATATTTAAAAATACTTCCTTTTAGGTATTTAGCACACTCATTATCTACTGAGTCTGGTCTTCTCACTCTCCTAAATTTACTTGATGGAGTGTTATATTGTTTAGAAATAAACAGCATTGTTGGTGTTATTCCAGTGCTAAACAGTGACACATTATACAGTGAAATCTTCTCAAAATAATCACAATGGTTATTGTTGTGAAGTAATGCAAAAAGCAAAACCTTAACAGAAAGGGTATGTCACCATCTAGTGGATTTCTATAAAATAACCAGCACAGGATTCTCAGTTCTTGTATTTCAGGAAATTGTGTCTTTTTAAGGGCTCTTTGCCTAATGTCAAAATGACCTGCACTGTAACAATTTGTAGAAACTCTTCAATATTCCCTGGTTTTAACTATAACACTATTAAAAAGTTAGCCCATTCAACCTGACAACATGCCAGCTAACGAGTCATGTACAAACCACTGGATTATCGACCAGATCAAATTACTTTTCACTTCTGCAGTGCTGGGCAGTACACCGGTTCATACCAAAAACCATTTATTTTTAATATGATATGGATTTTTCTTATACTGCAACACCAGTTTAAATAGCCTAAACTTTTGGAACATGGCGCCGCAGGGAAACTATTTATGGGGGGACCTTTTTCACTGCTGCACTGCTAAACGTGCATGCAACAGAGTACATGCGTTAGTGGGGGTATTGAACGGTGAAAATAGACAGAGAAACTAAAGCTGTTGCAGACGATAAAGTTGAACATGATGACACAGAAGAACTTTTGCCGAAAAATTGAGCCGTGTCTGTTGTCTGGAGATACTTTGGTTTTAAAAGGTCGGATGTGGACCATTATGTTCAAATGTGTGAATACTGTTTCTATACTACTGGATAATAATGCAAGCCAAGATGTACTTGTTTTATTTTTTTTCAATACTGTGTAATGTAACTGGGTACTGTGTAATAGTGTGACGACATGTTGAGCTTATTTTCGACATTCTCACCGTTTATGTCGAGATTAAAATCGACATGTTGACTTTATTCTCGTAATTTATTATTAAAGTAGAACATCATAAACTAAACATCTTAAAATTAATATTTAATTTACTAGATTTTCTCAAACCCAATCATAAGTTATGTAGCACATTAAATGCTTTGTGTTAAATATTCCCCGAGCCATTTTAATCAGTACGTTCTTCTTAAACTGACTTCCTCTGGCACTAAGAGGAGGCGCAGGCAGTGCTCGCCACACACAATACATTAATTTCATGATATTCCTGTTCCCTGAACATTCAGAATGCTAAGATAAATACTTGGTATCATTTTCATGGTGAAATGCATTAAAGCAGGTATTAATCATGTCGGGGCAAGGTGGCGTGGACGTTGCATTGCTGCCTCACAGCAAGGTGTCCCAGGTGTTCCCTGCTTTGAATCTGCATTTTTTTCTGGTGGGTTTACTCGGCGTCCTTCAGTTTCCTTTCTAAGTCATGTAGGATGTGGGGTTTTGTTATACTATATTGACCCTGCTAGTGTGTATGTGTTGCTCGTATTCACCCTGCGATGTGCTGGTGCCCTGTTCAGGCTTTGCTCCTGCCTCGCACACAATGCTTGCTGGGATGGGTGCAATCCTGAATGGATGGCATAATTAAACATGTATAACCAATATTGTTTTGAAGTTATGAACACTGCATTGTCTAAATTTATAACTAGTTTTAATTTCACAAAGACGTTTATCGTGTGGTGATTGGTTACGTGGAGAAAGAAAATTGAAAGGATAGGAACTGGGGGTTTGGTATGTCAGACAGAGACAGCGCGCATGTAATAAAGAAAGCCTGCTCAGAAGAACATCCATTGAATTCTGTGTTCACGTCTCCGACCACCAGATCACAAACCCAACATTTACACAATACTTAAGTTAAACTAGTGCGATACCCATTCATACATCCAGTTTTTTGGAGCCTCGTCACACCTGCCATAAAGTTCTCTACACTGAACATACACCTGGGGACCCCTTACTGTGAGGAAGCAGCACTACCGCCACACCACCGTGCATGTTTAATACATGCTCTAATGCATTTCATCATGAAAATCATATCAAGTATTTATCTTTGCATTCTAAATGTTCAGAGAGCAGGAATATCATGAAGTGAATGAAGTCGACATTCAGGGGTAGAGGGTGACAATCAGCTGTTAATTAATGACAAAACTTACTGTTACGTCACAAGCATTCCCTCTCTGCTTGGAGGAATTTTAGACTCATTGACTTGGCATCTCATCCTTGCGTGTACCCGAGTTACGAAATGTAACCAAATGTAAACAAAGGCAAGATGGCATCGACATCTCATGAGGGAGCGAAGCGAATGCAGAAAAGAAAATACTCAGCAGATGATGTTTTGCATATTATTGCTGAGTCGGGCTCTGATTTTTCAGAATCTGATTTTGTTGACAGTGATCAGGAGATCAAGCAAGACAGTGAGGAGGACCCGGCATCAGCCGATCGGACACCAGCCAATGCTGCCCCAACTGATCGTCTGCCAGCTGAGCGCATTCGCGCAGCTGACGCACCTACGGCAAGGTTTGTGTGGGAGGAATACCCAGACATGGATCTGTGGGAGCCACACTGGCTACCGGACTTCACAAGACAGCATGGCTTGCTGATGGTCACGACAGATTACCAGCCGCTGGACTACTTCAGGCTGCTCTCTCCTGATGCTACTTTTCAGCTACTGTCAGACGAGACAAACAGGTAGGCAGAGCAATTTTTGGAATCACGGGCAGCACTTGCACCGCATACTCGTTTTTCAAAGTGGAAACCCACAACAAGAGACGAGATTTTTTACATGCCCTATACTATACCCACCTGCTGGTTTATGTGTAATTGTACTGAAAGTTACAGCTGCACTGCCATCTACAGTTTTTCCTACTGTTTAATAAATCTGCGTGTGTACAGTTCTGTTTAGCACCATGTATATCAGGCTCATCATCTTATTAACTTCTGCTTGTATATACACACCCAAAGACACCCCCCACTTTTCCTGCAGCTGAGGCACAAGAAAGTTTCGGAAAGTTTGGTATTTATTTTGGCATATGCCATAACAAAGGTTCTATCTGAATGATGACTTGACCAATGAAAATTTTCTAGAGAATTCTGTTATCATGAAAATTAACAAGTGAAAGCCACCAGCAGCCAGGCTGAACCCCGATAAACAGTTTAGGTCCAGTAAGCCTTCATAATTGAAAAGTGACAAGGATCAGGGCAAGCTGCCTGAATGAATTTTGCATAAAAACATCTGCTTTCAGTGCAAATGCCTTGTCCATATACTGAAACATTATACTCACGCATGCTTCCATAGTTCTACTTAACCGCAAGTGAATTGTGTTGCATAAACCAATACTTCTTTCAGATGCATTTCAATTTGAAATGAAGTAAAAGCAAGCCACCTTCAGAAAAATAACTGCAGGAGTGGAGGATGTATCTGTTACTCTAAGTGTTGATCATACTTTTAAAATATTCACTGCCCACAGTTTTAATCACAGTCTTTTCTTTTGGCGGAAAAATGCAATGGTCTATCTAAAATAGTCTGGTTGGTAAAGTTGGTAAAATTTGCAGATGATACTAAGGTAGGTAGATTGGCAGAGAATCTCATATCCACTGAATCATCACAAAGGGACTTGGACAGCATAAAGATTTGTGGCAGATGGAATTTAATGTCGGTAAATGTAAAGTTTTAAAGGTAGATGTTTAATAGATTTTAATATACAATGGGAGGTCTGAAAATCGAAAGTATAGTACATCTTATGAGAAGAATTTAGGAGTCATAGTGAAATCAACACTATCAACCTCCAGACAGTGTTCAGAAGCCATTAAAAAGGCTAACAGAATGTTCGGTTATATAGCACCCTGATGTGTAGAGTACAAGCCCACCGAGGTTACGCTGAAACTTATCAAAGCACTGGTTAGAAGTCACTTGCGTGCAGTTTGAGTCCCGGCCACAAAAAGGACATAGCAGTGCAATATAAGACCTGAAAAGAGCAACTAGGCTCATTGCAGGGCTACAGGGGATGAATTGAACATGAGGAAACACTAAAAGAGGCAAGCCTTTTCGGTTTAAGCAAAAGGAGATTAAGAGGCGACATGATTGAAGTGTTTAAAATTATGAAGGGAATTAGAACAATGGATGGAGACTTCCTTTAAAATGTGTTCATCAAGAACACCGGGACAGAGTTGTTACTTGTTAAGGGTAAATTTTGCACAAACTTATGGAAGTTTTCTTCATACAGAGAAACATAGACACTTTGAATAAGTTATCAAGTACAGTGGTAAACAGTAGGACTTTAGGGACATTCAGAACTAGACTTGATGTTATTTTGGAAGAATTAAGTGGATAAGTACGGGCAAGCTTTGTTGGCCTGAATGGTCTGTTCTCCTCTGGCTCATTCTAATGGGCACAGACCTGAATTAAAGTGTAATTAATGGTTATCTGTGTTACTGAGAATTACAACTGTTGGCTTATCTTTCATGCACTCGCCATAATGAACTCTGCGATAGAATTTTAGGCAACATAATAAAATATTGCTTGCAGAGATGCAGCATTCTGAAAAGTGCCCTTTTTTGATCAACACTGTTGCAAATGTTTCTCTTCATTTTGGCATGAAAACCTACAAAAAGTGTCATATCAACATTGCTTCTCAATTTTTCTGGAGGCTGTTGTAAATACAAGAAATAAAATGTACACTTTTTTAAAGACATTGCTTAGGATCAGACTCCTAAAAATGCATTTAGCACACAGTCATTTGTAATTATTTATATGATGTCTAAGCCTCCAGTTCACAACTGCACTCAAGGTTTATTTAGATTCCAGAGAGGTTTTGTGCAGTATTTTCGGAAACATCGGGATGAACACCCAGTTGATACCAACAATTCTCAGAAATTACAAAGGAGTATTCTTTGGGTAAACTGCACCACTCATCCTCTGATTTAGCCCCACTATAGCCCATGTTTGGCTTTGTCTCCATTGCTCTGTCAAACATGTCACTTTGAAAACAGTCTTCAAAGCTAATATGTAAATTCCCAGTGGTATTTGTGAATCTGCAGATGGATGGCTGGATGCCTTGAATGCTGACACATAGCAGACATATAGCCAACTCACTCAGTGAGTTAAAATGCTTCTGCAGCTAGCACATGAATTATATAGAGATAAAGAGACTGGAGAGCACTGAATGGGGAGTTTCAAAGAATGGAACCAGTTTGCAAAAATCACCACCAATGAAGCAAGCAGAAATTGACATTGTTTCCCAACTTTATAATGTCTTCCATGGATTACTGTAATTTTCTTTCTTCAATGATCTTCCTACTAAGATGTATTGTTAAACTAAAACAAACTTAAAATACAACCACTAGAGTTGCAACCATGGACAAAACACAGTAGTGAAATCTCTACTCAAATGGCTGAGCTATAAATAGCTTCTAGTCAAAAAAATAGCCATTCATAAACTCTGCTAATAACTTACAGAGTAGTGGGCAACATCACCCTAAAATTGCCAGTGTTTCTGCTTGCTCTGTGTCAAACTGCCAGGCAACAAAGGTTTGCATCTTCTGCCAAAGTTTCTCTAAATAGCACGATATATATATATATTAATTATGTATTGGGGTTGGTTAAATCAAGGCTGAAGACCCATCTCTTCTTCCTATTAATTTATACAAGTTAGTATGGAATTATCTACCTAAAATGGTCTCTCTTGGTTTACCTGTCCTACAGTTTTGACTTGTCAGTTAATTTAATTGTCTTCACTGTGCACTATATTGCATCCTAGTGCTGGGCGGTACAACCAAAATTCTGTATCACTGTATTTTTCAAAATTATCCCGGTTTCACGGTATTCAACGGTATTTTTTTCCCCATGCATGAGTGGATATTAACCACATTTTCCACTGCAATTACTGCATTAGACTGGCTAAGAATAACCTATTCCACTGTCATGAGAATTGTACATCGTACAAAAAAACATTTTAATGTGCACACAAGTATTAATGCAGGTTTGCATGGCCCCATAAAGTGATAGTTTTCAAGGGAGTGGCACTAATGAAGAGAGGGAATTGCATTGCATGACAGTTGCAGTTAAAATATAGAACCTTTTTATTGAACAAATTTTGCAAACAACTTAAACTATAATTTTGACAACATATTTTAAACCATTCAAAGAGGCATTTAGACTTAGTAAAATATCCAGAGGCGCTATTCAAAAGTTATATTGTACTGAACAGGTCTTTGAAAAGGAATAAATAGTAAATATTTTTTGTAAACCAATTACACTTTCTGTTAATGTTAACAATTTCTGTCCACTGACACGTTAAAGTGACTTTTTAAACAACTTTCCCATCATTAAACTAATAAAAAATAACAATAAAATAAATAATAGTGCAACTTCCAGTAATAATATTACTACTTAAAGATTTCATTACACAGTATTCACTAAATAAAAATAAAATAAAACAAGTGCAACTTGGTGATGACATCTTTACCAACTGAACCATCATTTAGGCAAATTGCATTAATATGGCCCTTGCTTCAAGCTAAGCTATATACATAAATTATAAACTGAAACTTGCATTTATAATGCTATTTGTGGTATAGCCCTACGGAAGCTTATTAGGGCCACGGTGAAGGAAAAAAAAAAATACGGACACAGGGAAGAAAAAAAAAAAAAACTATGTCAAAATTAAAGTTGAAAAGTTGACTTTATTCTTAACATTTCCACTTTATTCTCATAGTTTATTTTGTAATTAAAGTAGAATGTCCTAAACTAAACTTTATTCTAAAATCAAATTTTAATTTACTAGATTTTCTCAAACCTCGTCATAAGGTAATGTAGAACATTAAATGCTTTGTGTTAAGTGTTCCCTGACCCAGTTGTTAATCACTACGCACTTCTTAAACTGAAGCACGTTGCAGCCTTTGTCGATTTTCACAAAGCGTTTGACTCAGTTGATCAAAGTGTCCTGTGGGACATCCTGAGACTTTGCTGGATATCATGGCTGGCCTGTACACTGGTACTGTGAGTGCTGTACAGAGTGGAGGCAGAATCTCTGCATTTTTCCCAGTTGAAACTGGGGTTTGTCAGGGGTGTGTTCTGCTCTTACTCTGATCAATGCTGGTGTTGGGCAAGACTGTGGGGTTCAGCAGCTGTGGTGCATCTATTGGTGAAGAAAGATTCACGTATCTTGACTTTGCTGACAATGCTGTGATCTGCGTGGAGTCAATGGAGGCTCTGATCGGAGCTCTCGAGAGACTGAGTGAGGAATCCGAGTGTCTGGACTTGTGAGTATCCAGAATAAAACTAAGATCCAGGGCTTTAATGACCTCTTGGGCACAGCCTCAGCTCTGTGTCTGTCTGTCGAGAGAGTAGTGACCACGTTGAGAGGTTTACTTACCTCGGCAGTGACATTCATGTCTCTGGTGACTCTTCCTAAGAATTCAGTAGACGGATTGGGAGAGAAAAGGTTCAGGGGGGTGGGAGGGATCGGGCTATAAGTTCGATGGAAATGGGTGTGTGGTGCTCCTAATATCTATGCAAAAGTACAAAGGTCCAAGTCTTTAGATTCTTGGTGCTTCTTGTCTTGCTGTATGCTTGCGAGACATGGATGCTATCCAGTGACCTGTGACAAAAACTGGACTCCTTCAGTACTGTGTCTCTTTGTAGAATCCTTTGGTACCACTGAGTTGACTTTGTGCTGAATGAGCAATTAGTTACGGCACTACAGCCATATGGCCCGATTCCTTGAGTGTGATCTGACTTGCAAGATCCTCATCATTGAGAACCCGAGTGGCTGGACCAGGCCAATAGGACGCCCATGTAACACCTAGCTGTGGCAGATAGAGGGTCATTTTTGGAGGGTGTAACTTAACCACATGTCTGCCTGGGGGGGGGTGGGGTGCTAACCAGGATCCTGAGCGGTTTTGTCATGTGGTGGGTGTGGCAACGTGCTGTACCAGTGCATGCTCCCCAACCTGACCTGACCTATTTAAATCACCTCAAATTAGAGTCACACTGCCCAAACACATTACACGATATTATGGATTTTTTTTGGTTTAGATTGAGATCTTATCTTTGTACATCACTTTTTTCATTTCCAGGGTCAGCATATTCTTCATTTTCAGTTTACAGCTTAAAAACATGCATTTTAATTTGGGTAAGCTGGTATACAAAGATTATAGTAAAAAACAGAAAAGGATTAAAGATTTCCTTAGACAAACTGCATTTTACCTGTTTCTTAAGGTCTTCCACCCTCTTCCGCAGCAGAGCATTCTCCTCTTCTAACATTCGATAGTCTACAGGACGTGGGGACGCCTGAATCCCATAATCAAAGCCCTCTCCAAAACGCATACCATCCATGCGACGCCTCTTCATTTGTAACCCTGAGTCAAAATCTTCATATCCTGCTTCATACACACCCTCCATCATAGGTTCATAAGGAATGCCCCGATCAAAACGTCGAACACCAACAACTCCAGAAACGCCAGGAACACCAGGCTGGTCTCGAGGGGTGCGGTCTGTTAATGCAACATTCCCCACCACACCTAAACCAGGAACAGCACTTCGCATTACATCATAGTCAAAATCCTTTTTTAAATGCCGGAACTTGCATTTATTCCCACGTTGGCACTCTCCTTTCAAAAAGTCTCGACAAATAGGCACCTCCCCTCGACTGAGGGGCAAGTCTGCAGGTGAAAGTCCTAGACCAGCAGCCACCTTACCGCGGAGTCTCAGGGGCAGCTCCCCTGTCTTTTTGTAGTAATCCTCATCTTCTTTTGTACCATGGACAAACCTGCAGTTGGCACGGACACACTCTTTGTTTTGATAGTCATGGCAAAAGATGAACTCATTTTTCTGCACACCTATATCTGGCACCTCATTGAAGTCTGGATGTCTGAAACGACACCGTTTTCCACGCTTGCAAACATTGCGTAGGAAATCTCTACATATGTCATCTGTGGTGCTAGTGCCAGTTTCATCATTACTGCTGCTGTTGTTTAGATAGGTATTATCTCGGTCTGGCATGATGGTACCAGGCCTTTATTCAGCTATCAAATCCCTGAGAAGACCAGTAACAGAAAAGTGACCTGGCAAGTTTATGGAATCTTTACAATGACAGCTCCCAAATGACAGGCAACTGTGAAAGAGAAAGGTAGGAAAAAAAGACAGAATTACATATGAAAACCAGACACTTCAATAAAATATTTTCAAAAACATACATGAGGCTGACTAATCAAAGTTACACAAATGCACTACTACCTAGAAGATTAGCTGAAATAAAGAGAAAACATTACATCTGCAGTTTGAAGTATGAACAAGTCTCAAATCAAAGACAAAAAAAAAGTATTTGTATCTCATTAGTAAGAACATTTTGCTTAAATTGGACTTTTCTAGCCTTTCAAAACATTAGGCTACCATTAAAAAGAACAAAAAATTGGTTACCATCTGACTTCATAGATCCGTTTTGTATACAAAAACTGTGTTTGTTTGTGTCTAAATTTAAATATACTCGAGCTGCTCAATCCAGACTCAGTTTTAATGCTAAATAGAAGCAGGCTAAATGCCCTACAAAATATAACATCAAACTATGACAGGATTAGATGTATTCATTTGCATAGTTAACAAAACCATTTGGCTCACATAAATTGAAGTATGACAGAAACGATTTCAGTTTACGATCATCACTGGCCGGTACGTAGCCACCTGACTAAAAGGTTCTTTTTAGCTGTATGATTTTAGAAATACTAGTAAATATTGCTGTGCTCATTTACATGAATGACTGTGATCATAGAAATATCTGTTAATATGTGCACAGAAGCCCACTTACAGCACAGATACATTTCAAGAATGAAGATATTACTTTACCCGTTAACAATTCACCCCAAAAACTAGCCGAAAAGGGACAATAGTGCATCTTTTTTGTAATACAGATTATGTATACAAACCATGATATTTTCTGGAGTTCTGCTCTCAGTCTCTCTGTGCTGGTGTATATTCATATCATATGAACACATAACAGAGTCATACAGTTTGCAGTTTCTTAGAGCATTCTCTCCTCTCCTATTATTTATCATTTGATAACTGTTCAACTCCTCGACAAACACACACACACACAAATACAACATAGCCACTTATAATCAAACCCACTTAATCCAATAACAGACTACATGTAATCAGAATCTATTCTGGCAGTACTGGTGGGCACAAGACAGAAATCTATTCTGGATGGGGTGCCAGTTCATTTTCAGGAACATGTATATGACAAAGTTGCCAGATAACCTAACATGCAAGTCTTTGGGAAATTGAAGGAAAAACAGAGTTTGTGGAGTAAATCCAAATAACCATTTAAACTGCACAAAATCAGTGATTGGACACAGCACTATAAATCAGAACACTGGATCTATGATAACCAGTAACCAACACACCACTATGTCTCCAACAATAAGACACAATGTAATCTGAATTTATGACAGCAGCTCAAACTGTAATGAATACAATATGCCCTTACTTCTCTCTGTTTTTTAAAACACTAAACAGAATGAGTTTAAAAGCTGAACATATGCTATATGATATAGAGATTTACACCAGACAAAAATAGCAGAGTTAAAAAAATTGCTTTATGTCACAAATATATCCATTGTTTGCTGCTTGTATCACAATGTGTTTTCTAAGATGGATATAAACAGTTTAAGCACACATGCAGCGGACAATCCAGAACCCACAAACCCATAATAACAGCACTGGCCACCAGTTTATTAAAGAGCACAGAAAACTACATACAGATAGTGAGTAAGTTGGAATTTAAATACATCTTTCTGGAAGTGTGAGGGCAGCAGAACTAACCGAAGCACAAACCACATTTCAGTGGTCAATCAATCAGCAGTCTTGTTGCTGCAGTTACACACTAATGTATGGCGTATATATTTTTCTACCTTAGCACATATTATTATATGTTGACACTGACAATATCCATCCATGAAAGTGTATTGTTGTAGGGAACTCTGTAAACTATTAAAGTGACAACTTGATCTATATCAATAAAATAGAGAATTTCTGACATCAGTATATTATATTTTTACTGTGATATTTTGCACAATATGCAGCATAACATCATCTCACAACCTTTAATAAATAAGCAGTTTGTGGTTAATGGGGTGCAGTTGCAGCACCCTCAACTAGCCGGTATACAACCTGAAGCTTGAGACCGTTACTTTTATGAAAAGGATGCCTGGACCTAGACTTGGACAGAATGATGGTGTATCACTAAGCACTGTCACACACAGTTACTAATAGTAAATTACAAAAACCAACACCGTGCCCAAGCTAGAAATCAAATTTGACCACATATCAAATTATTATCTATAAACTAAATGGATACTTTCCATATAGATTTCTTTTGGTGTACTGGCCACAACATCCTGGCTGAATCTTTTTCTTTTTTTTTTTATTAATTTTGTTACAATCCATACAAAGCAATCAAGTTTTTACAAAAAGAACAATTGAGTTAAGAACAGATCGATCCCCACCCCTGAGAGAGAGAGAGCAAGCCAAACGGTGTAAAATTTAAGGCTTGTAAACATACCTAAATTAATAAATTCTCTGTGTTTTATAAACTTATTTTAAAATATTACTGATTAGCTCCTGCCATGTTTTGAAAAAAGTCTGTACGGATCTTCTGAGTATTTGATTTTTTCCAATTTTAAATAGTATAACACATCAGTTTCCCACTGACTTAAAAGAGGAGAGTTTGGATTTTTCCAGTTTAGCAGAATGAGTCTGTGTGCCAAAAGTGTAGTGAATGCAATCACAATTTGTTTGTCTTTCTCCACTTTAAGCCCCTCTGGAAGAACCCCAAACACAGCTGTTAATGGGTTAGGAGGGATTGTGAGTCCAAGGCTGTCTGAGTGGTAATTAAAAATTTTTGTCCAGAATGATGTTAATTTGGTGCAGGCCCCATTTTTTCTAATTGTCTCTAGAAGAGAAAAGCACATGTGTGGGAAATGTTACCATTAAAAGGAAGTAATATAGTTGCAAATTAATGCAATGATAATTCTGAAATAACGTGATTTAAAAAAAAAAATTGAGTGCTAAGACTAAGCTTATGTAGTATAGCAGGAAAAAAATCAGCCTCTTCTAAGTAACAATGGTACAATTCCTCACAGAAAGGCTTTGTAAGTTATCACTCTTGGTTTTCATAAGAAATAATTCTGTCTGGTGCTAGTTTCTAGAACTGTAAGCAGGGGTTCTGGGGGTTTGAGTTAAAATGACTTAAACAGGTAAAGTTTGAATAATGTGGGTGGAAATAAAGCAAGACGGGGTAAGAAGCAATTAAAGTACGGAAGCTCGATGCAACATTATAACTGTAGCATGGCATGGTCTATTACTGCATTATAGGACTGTGGAATTATCAAGATGGAACTAAGGAACCTGCTTTAATAACGAATAGTTACAAATACATTTAAATGGGTAAAAAAAAGCTGGCATGTATCAACTGATTTACAAAGGCACTCACTGACAACCAAATTTGTAAGAAATCTTTGCCAAATTTTACTTTGCACTTTCAAAACATACAATGTGTTTATATTTCTCAAATAATTCTATAATGGGATAAAGTGGAAATAATAAAATGCTTTTTCGCTTGAAAGTGAAGCAGGATATTCAAGCTTTAGTAAGACATGATTCTTGGCCAATTAATGAAGCAGAGAGGTGAATCTTTAATTCAAACATACTGTATTGTAGGAACGTGCCTTTCCTGTTCATGATTTCCAGAGAGTTTTTTTTTTTTTGGAAGCATTAATAGAATTTTTGCAGAAAATGCATGTATATTGCGCATTCCAATAATGCAAACAGGTAACAGGCATGTGGGATTATGCAACACTGGTTATTTGAGATCCATGTACATTTTTCACATCGTTTGCCATTGTCCAGAGTTGGTCACCACTGGGTCCCATTCAATTTGAATCTGTTATCTAGAGTATTCCCTAAAGTTAAATTATGTTAGATTTTTAGATAATAGATGTAATAACCGCAATCTCAATCTGAAATTCAATCACTGCTCCATTCACATGTATACTTGGCTGGCCTTTACAAACCCTATGATGCACAACAAGGCCTTTAGAAATGTAGAACGTAGAAAAGATACTGGAAAATAAGATTACAGAAGAAGGCCTAGAACTTAACAGTTACTGAGGAACAGAATGACACAGAAGTGCTTTGCGTTACGAGTAAAAGTAGTATAAAGCATTAGGATATCTCTATTATAAAAAAAAATAAATAAACCTGATATTTCAATTATTCAAGCATGCCAAAAAAAAGATTTTGGCTCATATGTTTACATACCATCATTTTTGAAGATCATGCGTAATCAAGCCAAAACACCATTCTTTTATTTACTAATAGTGGTCAGGTGAGACAATTTATCATCATCATCATCATCATGGTACTGTGCGTAACCTTTGGTAATAATAATGATCACTTAAATCACACAGATTGCCCTGATCAAAAGTGTATATACCCTTCAATGATTGGCTGAATAATACACATACACACACACACACACTCGTGCTGAGATGGCTATGAAGGATAAGTATCTGCACCTGTGCCTTGTTTGATTGTAATTAGTGTCTGTGCATAAATAGTCAATAAGTTTCTTAGCTCTTGAGAAACCCTCAAGTATTTTAATCAGGGCTGCTTTGACTTTGCTGGTTGCTGAATCGTGGGGAAAGTAAAAGAACTGTTAAAGTAGCTACAAAAAAAAAATAAAATACTTCAACTTAAGAAACCAGGAAAAGGATACTAAAAGGCAGTGTTCAAATTTTGATTAAGAAGTGGAAAATTAGGGGTTCTGTTAATTTCAAACCAGAGTCAGGTACACTAATAAAGACTTCAGACTCAACTGCCAGTAACATTGTTTTGTCACAAGTAACTTCAACTGAAACACAGAAGTTATGTGGCTGTTCCAGGATGGATAGATGGATGGATGGATGGATGGATTGACAGACAATTTGGCCTCATGGGAAAATCTGACTTAGTAACAATAATAATAATAAGTCGTCAAAAAAAAGCCTGCATATAATACTCCAAGGAGCACCTAGAAGCACCTCAAATCTTCTGGAACGAAAATCATTTGGGGTGAGAAGGCCAAATTTAAACTCTACTGTCACAACCATAAATGCTGTGTTTGGAGAGAAGTCAACAAGGCCTACGAAGAGAAGAAAACAGAAAACTTATTTAAAACTAATCGCAAGATGAATGGGGTAGGTTATCAGAAAATATTGGAATTTGCATTCATCAGCCTGGAAGCTACCCATGGGCACCTCAGTACCATTCAACATTACAATGACCTGAAACAGAGGGCCAAGTCAATTTTTCAGTGGGCTACCAACAGAAAACAGTAAAGGCTGTAGAGTGGCTGTCAGAGTCCCCTGACCTCTGCATCATTTGGGCACTTGGGAAAGATTTCAAACTTGCAGTTCACGCAAGACAACCATAGAATTTGCAGGAACTGGAGGATTTTTGACAAGAAGAATGGGCAGCTTTACAACCTTAGAAAGGGGGCAATAAATGATATCAAGGACTAAGCAGTGTTTTAAGTGGGCACCTCTTCCAATTTCAACATTCAGCACTGGAAGCCTCACGGGGAACACAAACAGCCCCACAACCGTTTGTCCCTTTGACTGAATGCCATAGTATTATAATATTAAGAGTACACCAGTATTTTGGTTCCACTTCAAGCACTGGAATTAAGGGTATGCAGACGTTAGAAAAGGAAAACATTATTATTGCGTTTATAAGAATTTCGTATGAATGCATTAAAATAATGAGTTTTCTTTTTTTTTGTCCAGTGCCTCCTGATTCCCCGCTACGAGAAAACCCCCCCATATACTATTCAACTCATCTTGATATCTAGTTATGCAAAGGAACAAGCTTTTTGGGGTTCTCCTGATTTTTGGCCTTGGAGACTATCATAAAAACAGTCATTTTTAGATATTGTGCAGGAAAATAAGTTCTTATGAAGACGACTAGACCAATAGGTGTTCACAGCAAAAATTATCAGAAGGGTTTGAAGATGAGGATGCCACATCAATCAACCCCATGGATTCACCCCTAAATGAGACACGAGAGGTCAAAGTTACTCCTTTTCACAAAACTTTGAAAAAAATCAGGATCAGCAATATAGGCATATGGAGTGAAATTGTATACTATTTCAAGGTGTCCCATCACGAATAAGATATTACTTTTGATATCGTATTCTTCACCGGTGGTTCTAGCCCTCTACAACCATTCCCAGAAGGTTAAAACTGACAAATTTCAAATATAAGCATGTGGGATATTATTTGAGTCTATTTCAAAGACAGTGATTACAAATATGATGTCCTTTACCAGGGATCTAACCTATTTGTGGGTGACGAATAGAAAATTTCTGTGACATTCGAGAATATTTATTTACACTTTAAATGATTAAACTGAAGCACAAATTTTCATAATTTCTTGAATTACTTAATTTGTATGTACTTCTGACTCATTAGGCAAATCATTACATTTCTTATGCACACCCTAGGGTGGTTTATGTGAATTGATTTTTTCATTCACTACTGCAGTTTGTTTAATGATTGTGCTATTATGCCATGTCTACTAGTAAACTTAAGTGCACAACTGTACAAATCTCGGGTCAGCATGTAAACAGCTGTTAACCACAGCTTGTAACAACTTGTCCAGTCAACTTTACACAATGAACACAAAGAATGCATCAGTCAGTTGGTAATTTGAACACGATTAAATAAACTGTGAAATGTCGGCGGTACTTTACTACAGTTAAAACATGGCAAAAAGACAACCTCACTGCGGAGAGGTCTTTAACATTAGGCTCATAATGATCGTCCATTGACAGTTCAGCCGTGCAGTTCACACCCGATGCACCAGCAGCTTTCCAAGCCCCACTCAATTCCCACATTTTGGAAAGGGCGTTTATTGGACAATCAGCTATTTCACATCCCCGGATAACACCCGAAGGTCCGGGTTTGAAACAAACCATCACCTGCTCACGTAAATATTAAACAATTTAGACAATCACTCCCTATACATCACCATGCAACAGAATGCAGGACTTCAGTTTCACAGATATACGTTTTAAAGTACCAGATGCTAAAGTAAAAGGACCACTAGCTACGATTTTAGAATTAATTGCTTACTTGCGGTTTAAGAGTCTGGATGCCTTAAAGAAATCAGCCACATGCAGAGCTGGGACGCCTCCTCCTATAAACTGAGCGGCCCACAATGGAGGGCTTAATAAATACCGAGGCCGTTACGCCACCACTCCGAGCGGCCACTTTTATCAACCCCATCCAGCTGAAGCGACTTAAACAGGCCTAAGAAGCAGCACCCATTTTGTTGAAACACTTCTTATAAAAATCAGACCGAGCGCCATACACCTAGAGATTCATCACAGTACTAATGCAAACAGAGGTAGTTCAGTTCGCGCCGCTACAATCACTCACCTGCACAGAGTTGACCACTCTTCACCATAAAGCAAGAGAGCCTTCTTCCGGGCAGCTTGGGAGAAAGGAAAAACAGCAAATAAGCGAAGGCAGCACTTCTGCGCCCTCTGGCGTTTACTATTCCGCAGTCCTCCAAAGAGCGCACCTCGGAAAGTCACGGGAATACAGAAAAGAGCCGCAGCAGCCAGCGGTTTACGGCGTCTTGCTGTTATCGATTTTAGCGCAGCTGTTCTTGCTTAACATTTCATAGGTTCATGGAATAGCAAGCTGGATCAAAATATGAATGCAGTATAATTACGTTCTCCAGCTGGCAAAGTAGGGAATGGTGTGCTGGATCATACCTTCGAATGATGTAATGAAGTATAACATGAACGTTATGAATTGTTAAGATTTTTAGTTATCATCTCGTTTGGAACAAGACATATGATCGCGATGTGGTCGGCGGATAAGAAAAATCAATGAGTGACGTCATAGTCCTTGTAGTTTGGACTGGCTGGCTGACAACGTGCGTTATGCTTTATCTCTCCGTCTGAGGTTAGGTTGCTTTTTAGGCTTTACTTATATACATTTTCATGTTTTGATACCATTCTTTATGAACATACCATTAAATTAAACCTAGCCATGGCATTACTAGTGTGTATAATGGCTATTACTGCTTTAAATGACCGATTTTAAATGTATTATACATTCTGTATGTGGCTGTAAGGCCCCATTTTCAGCAGTAATTCCTTCAGTGTCTTAATGGTAACCTTTCTTATCTTATCCTTAATTAGCTGTATTTTCATGCTAATTGTTTATTAGAGAAACCTTTCTAATTGCATTAGCACTGCTGAAACCCATACTCGCATTCCCAAAGTTCAGTTCTGGGTTAAAAAAATGACCAAATTAAATCAACAAATGTCTCAGTGTTTTGTCTTTTTTTTTTGCAGAGTGATGGTTATTCCATGTGACAGACTGCCAAGAAACAGAAGACTTCATACAAAAGTGTCTGTTACTGTATTGAGAGATGAGTGTGAACGGGATCTTTACAGCATTGAAAAAGGAGACGCACAACTGCATAAAAGATTAAGAACATCGGAGTGTGTAGATTAAGAAACAAACACCTTACTGGTCCTCAGTTGGGACTTAGTGTCCCTAGAGGCAGAGTTTCCAAGAAAAAGCCATTTGTAAAAATGACAAATAAAAAAGAAAAGGTTAATATGGACAAAATAACACAGGCATTGGGCAGAAGAGTACTGAAAAAGTGAATTTATTATGCTGAGCATAATGGAGTTCCTGCTGCTGTCATTTGGCCAGTTACAAAATCACTTCAGCAGGATTCTTGAGCCCTTGGCTATTAGGAGACACAGAAAGGATGTTGAGTGCGGTGTTGTCAGATGGAGCTGTCTTGCAGTGCAGCAGAGAGGTTCTGCAGTGATTTGTCAATTACAAATGAGCAGGTGAACCTCCTTCTCTGCAGATGTTTCTGGTCTCTTGGCTGTTTTCCTTCACTCAATTGACACTGCAAACACTGTTGCAGTTTCAGATCTCACGTTTGAGACACTCCCTCCTTGGTTGCACTGTAACGCCCTTATGATCTTCTTTGTTCTTTTACCACCAGCCATGCTTCACACTGATCATCTGGAGTCATTGATAACTTGAGCTGACACACTTTTTCCCCAGCTCTGTGAGCTAGAAGCTTTACTGGCATCTGTACACCCAGGTCAATGGACCATAGCAGGTGGAGAAGTGTTGGTGGAGATGCAGAGGTAGCAGTCTCTCAGCTGTCTCTTCATCTGTACTACTGTTTCAAGCAGCACTCCAGAATTTAGCCTCAAGACTTTCCAGTCTCCGTGGCACTGGACACTTGCTAAAATCAGATGGTAGGTCTTCCTTTTATCCTGCTTCTGACATCTATGTTACGCTGGTGCAGAGTGTCCGAATAAATCCTTGGCTCTTTACGCTGCTTTTTGAAGTGGCTTGTTATCCTCATAAGGACTTGTCACATTTGCTGCACTAGTTGGAATTCTGTTTGCAGTATTACAGGCTTGCCACTTTAATAGGAGCCCCTGCCACTGGTGATGGAATGCCAGCTCACATTATGGTTGATTTATCTGTGGCTGATGCACCTTCTCAGTGCAAAATTAGAAAATACAGATGCACTCTGTCTTATTGCAGATTTTGTGAGCCCCCCACAATAGTGGAGGTGGGGGCTTGTCCCTGAAATAAAACACTAATAGTAGAACCCCAATTTAACATTCCCATATTTAGCAATTTCACACATTTAACATTTTATGCCATTGTTGACTTAAAAAGACTATTGACCGAAGAACTCTTGTATGTTTTAGGGCTACATTCATATATTGATTGATTTTTTTTTTTTAACTGCTGAGATTAATTTACTAATTTTGCGACTTATCCAAATTGGTTTATTCTGAATGTGCCCTGCTGGCACAAAATGAATAAAATGGTTTTGTGAGACAGATACCAACTAAAAGATGCTGCTCTAGTTTACGTTGTTTCAAAGCATGACATTGGCAAATTTGTGAGCTCGTGACGGAGAGGGGGGTGAGAGGATTGAGTGTGATGTAGTGTTATGTTTTCACACACCAGTGCCATGCATGTATGAACACCCACTGCACACTCTGTACTCTAACTACTGCTGCTAAAAGTACACAAAGTATTTTTTTTTCCCTTTTTCAAAAATTAATTTTATATTTTTGTGGCTGACTTGCGGGAGGTCTTGTGGTGGGCTTTTTGGGTGTGGACACTCCATCCTCCAGCCCCAGTGGGACTCTGAAGGTGTCTGCTACACCACAGTCATTTCTCATAATGATGGTCTCATGGCACTCAGAGAGCAGGCCTTCAACACACGTCCAGTCCAGGACTATCTTATGAACACCCACATCAGACAGGCAGAACTGGTTCTTTCCCTCAATGCTTTCTCCTTTTATAACAACTTTTTTCACCAGGTCACTGAATTTGGAATGGGTACTAGAATAGGACCTCGATATCTGAACATTTTTGTCGGCTGGGTAAAAGAGCCGGAGAGACAAGACATAACGCTTGTTTGACTTTGTGTTGTATGAGTGGCACATTGCCTGCATTGTGAGAGAGCGAGCGTCAGTTACGGCACTACGGCCATGTGGCGCGATTCCCTGAAGGTAATCCGGCATGCAGGATTCTCATTGCTGAGGACCCGTGCAGCTGGACCAGGTCAAGGAGTTGCCCACGTAACACCTGGCTGCTTCACATAGACGGTCATTTCCGGGGTGTGGGACTGGACTGTGCGTCTGCCTGGGGGGTTGCCAAGCTGTTTTACTGTGTGGTAGGTGCGGAAATGCATGCTCCCCAATCTAACCTGACCTGACCTGGTAGAGTAGCGTTACTTTTCTTCCTACCTCAGTTTTGTACCAGGCCTATATAAAAGATATGTCGACAATTGTGCAGGTGCTGCCTTTTGTTTCAGCCAGCTATAGGAATGCATTAATTAGTTTATTAGTTTTCATCTATCTGCCATGTTTAACAACTCTTCCATTTTTAGGTATCAGCTTTCTTGGACTTAAAAACCTTTACTTTTTACAAGCCAAATGACCCATACTGTTACCTTCTCTACAGCTCCTTACGTCCCTGGCACAGTAAAAACTCTGTACCTCTTTCACAGCTCATTAGACTCTGCCGCCTCTGCAGTGATGAGGTTGACTTCTGTAATGAAGTACTCAGAATGAGGAGATTCTTCATTCATAGAGGATGCTCTTCTCATTTTGTGGACAGAGCCCTCAATCAAGCCAGGAGTAGATCTCGTAACATCCACTCTAAGAAGAACCCCAAGAATGGAACCCATATTCCATTGGTCCCACCATTTCACCCTAACACTTTCTCTCATCCATAGTTCATCACACAAAATTTCACAATTTTGCAAACTTCCACAGAAGCCTTTTTTCGTAACCCTCCCTTAATCTCCTTCAATCAACCATCTATTGCATGCAAACTTCTCATCTGACAGCTCCCTTTACAGAGGACAGCCATATTCCTCACCAGACACTTTTAAGATGTAACAGGAGCCACTGTGTCATTTGCAAATATGTCACCAACAATACCCTTGTATTGTTAAATTCAGTATTAAACAACAGGTGTCTTGTTAGACTAAAAATCACTTTCCAAAGAAAAACAGAAGAAGCTACATTCATTCTCAGCCTGGGATCACATATTTTTCCATATCTTAATGCATAACTTTATTAAAATTTTATTTCAAGAAGGTAAGATAGGATACAGTCAAGCAGATAAAATTATCAGTTATAAAGTTATTAAAGTTATACATCACATTACTTCAGAATCAATCTAGATAGAAAATCAGAGAATAAAAAAAGAAAAGACAGAAAAAAACAAATTCTAACTAAACAAGAATTTAACCCCCACCTGAAACTAACTACCTTTTTAATCTCTCTCTTCATCTTCCCTAATGGAAGCCTTTTCATTTACCCTGACCACATCCACATCTGTCTGCACCCAAGTATAAAGAGCCTGAAGACTGGTTGAAATCTAAGTCATCAACATAGAGCTCAGCATATTCAGTGTTAATACTTGTAGTGCACCATTCACTCAAATGTATTTTGTGATGTATATAGTAATGAAATTAATTTGCATTTTTCATTCCAACAGATGGTGCATCTCAAACAGCACTGCTTTTATAAATCCCATACCTAATGGCATATAACAGAGACAGCAACCAGAGAGACACTTTATTAAGGTAAACAAGCTGATTTTAATCGGCTCTCTATCCTAACTATATATCTATGCAGCCTGGAGCTTCCTCCTGGGAACTCCATGTAGGCGGAGTTGACTCCAATGGGTGCCAATACAGTCTAGTGTCAGACCTACAGAGTTTCACATGGTTACACTGTGGTTTAGATTAGGTTTGTGGAAGGGTTATTTGATTCAAATAATGCAAAGTATGGTTGAGTAAGCTGACTCCTACTACTTGGAACTCCAGGTTGGAGGCTCCAGGCTGCAGAGATGTTCGACATGTCTGTCTGGCAGTGTCTGTTGGCTGTATTCACTGTTAGTGTGTTAGTGTTAGTGTACACCATCTATTGGAATTTAATTTATAAGACATATAGTAAGAAAATGCATAGAATTTTTCATTCTAACAGATAGCACATCAGAAATATTAACACTTCTTTTAGGAATCCCATACCAAATGGCATATAACAGATATTTCAACCGAATGGACACATAGATACACATACACATTGTTTTGTCTTGGTAGAGTAATATATTGCTCTACTTTCCCCTTTTGTATTATTAATATGTAGCCTTTGTCAGAATACCTCAACTCTTCCAGACTTACCACTGTTTATAAGTTATTGTACTTTATAACTTCTCCCCACCTTCCCTTCTACATTTACATCCTCAGGCAATTAGGTATAGTAAAAGACAAGCAGGAGTTAAGTTACAATTTGAACAATGTATTATTGGTAATATTCATAAACAATAACAATATGCAAAGTATAAGTGAATATTGGCAACCATACAACCTGATAAATGGTGATGTGTAGTTTGAGGCGGCACACAGACTTGTTAGTTACTTAAAATGTCTCTAGTTAAGGCATCATTTTGTGGTCAGATTTCTTCAGAACAGGCCACATGCCTTTTTAAATATGGTTGCCAAACTGTGCTCTTTATTGTGTTGTCCTTTTCAGTTCATGGTGTGTGAGATGGGCTTTCAGCAGTTTGGTAAGAGAGAGAGAAGTAAAGCAAGCAAATTTATAGGTTTTCTGCCTAACCCCAAGAGCCAATAGGATGTTATGGTACTAAAGGCTTTTGATACAAGCTAATTCCAAACAGCCATACTTCAGACCAATGGGGGGACAGAAGACCTTCACACCTGCCATCCCTCCAAACCAGGTGTTAAGGTAAAGCTTGGCAGTTAGGCAGCCTGACTTTCCTGTGGGGGTTGAGAGAGAGACTTTAGCAGAGAAACACTTGCCAAACTGGTTTGAGGCACTTTCACCAAACCCTGTCGTAAAATTCAAAGAGACCCATTCCTAAAAGGGGGGTGAGGGTGGGCGGCAGTAAACATGAATGCTTCTCACTAACGTAATAACACTAATATGGCATTGCTTTGCCTAAGTTATAAATAAAGACATACAAAATATTTATCAAGTTGTATGCAGAATTTCACATCACAACACACATCCGCACAGACACTTGTCCTTTTATTAAGGTGAATGATTCATGGCTTACTATTTTCTTATACTTTGGCAAGTCTTTCCTTAACGATCATGAATTCTAGATTTTCACATATTTGATAATGGTACATACTGTATGGCCTTATATAAGCAAAGATTCCTTTGCCAGTTCAGATTTATGCTGACCGGGTGGTATACACTTGTTATTCTAATAGACTTCTCATGTCTCCTTGTTTCTAACTGGACATCTGCGATAGGTTCAACTTTCTCACCCAACAGTGCATGATTGTGAAGGATGCCAACCGAGCACACCTTCTTTATAAAGAAAGGTAGAAAGAATTTGACTGGGAATTTAGCCAATAGAACTGAACTATGATAACCACTATTAGTAAATAGTGTGAGGTGAAGATTATTGGAGGCTTTGTAAAACTCTGAGGTGTCAACCTGGCCACGCCCTGTTTAATAACAAAACTCAAGAACAACAGTGTTGCACAGGACGAGTAGCCACAAAAACAGTCTCGTGCTCCTTGCACTTCTCTTTATGGCAACTAGGTAGTGGGGCGAGTAGGTCAAACGACAACCTTTCGTTTGGCGTGCACTTTTTATATTGTTCTAGTCCTAGAAATGTTGGTGCTTCCTGCACCAAATTGGGGTGGGGTTAGCTATCATCTCCAGGCGAATGGGTCCACACTGTGGAAGAAATCAGAGATACGGTCAGTAGCAGCAGTGCCCCCTCCTGCCTTGCGGAGTTATTGCTCATCTTACCAGAGCCTCCTGGAAGATTCCCAAATGGACATGCGTGACAGCAGTAATTGAGAGCACATGAGACAGGCAGACAGAACATATTCCAATGGCAGAAGAGGTACTGATCACTTCTAAGGCCAAGTTGGGATCAGGGAAGAGCTGATGTGAGCCTGTGTCTGTTCAGAAAGCTCTGGTCTGATACAAAAGAAACATTAGAATACTTATGTTGTGGGCCTTTTTCATTCCTTGGGACATCACCTTTTGGGCTTGTGCAGTCTAGGCACTGTAATTGTAGAAGAAGAGGATTTTTAGGCCTTCAAAAGCATCTCAGAAGTGATTTGAAGATCACAGTATCTTAAATACTTGATAGATGAATAGTGTTGGCTACCTTGGCGTAAATACCATGAGCCCTTATGACTTTGGGCTTAAAGTTTTGAGCACAGCCGTAGCATATTACCTTGCTCACCACGGAATACCCAGGATTCTAATCTGCGTTATCTGTCTTCTTGTCCATTTCTCTCTATTATAAAAAATCCTGGAGAGAAAGACGGGAGACGAGAGGTGATCTTCACATTAAGATCACAGAAGACACGTAAAAGACCCGCGAAACTAGAGAGATTGGCCTTGGAGCGTCTCACGGGGACCTTATACATGAGATTTTGTGCCAAGAGATGACGTATAACATGAGATTCTTGCAAGACATGCCCTACTTACAACCAAATAAGAGCACGGGCAGCCAGCAAACACACTCAGTCGTGTTTTGGCTTTGAGCACACACAGATCTAGGGAACTTGGCACATATAAAGCGTATAAGGACAATACGTTATAAATGATACATAGACGACCAAGCAAAGAAGAAAGCAGCGCGGAGAAAACAGACTCAAAAGCGTTGGAAAGACAGAAAAGAAAAAGAATAATCTAGGTGCAAATTCAGAAAATAAGGAAAGTAATTATCACCCTGGAACAAGTGGAATTGAAAAAAAAGCACGTCCAGTCGGGCTCAGAATTAAAAGACAAAGTAGATCTTCATAAAGACATTCACAAACATCGGTGCTATACACATGCAGAGCAGGTTAGACATTATGAAAGCAATGCAATTCGAAAGGCTCAAAAAAAACAGTTGACGCGATACACATGTGGAGAAAGTTAAAGAATATGAAAGGAGGAAAATTAGAAAGTATAAAAAAAAAGAAAGTAAAGATCGCAGGAGCACAAACAAACGGAAATTATTACTCGAAAAAGGGAAAGTAATCGCCACAGACCAGGTGTTATTAAAAAAAAAAAAAGCAGGATAAAGCGAGGTCAGAAATAAAAGACCGAGTAGAAAACAAAGTAAGCCGTCATAAAAAAGGTTAAAAAACAAGGGCGCCAAACACTTGCAGAGCAGGTTAGACATAATGAAAACTCAAAAAAAAACGTTGACGCGAAACACATGCAGAGCAAGATACAGAATATGAAAGCAGAAAAAAACGACAGTGTCAAAAAAAAAGAAAGTAAACATAGCATAAGCGCAAAGAAAGAAATTATTACCCAGAGAAATAACGAAAAGGCAAATAGAGATCGAATATATGGACATAGGTGATATGTCAGAAGTATGTAAATATTGTAAGGCTTTGAAGTCAGGAGAATTTCAAAAACGGAGTTTACCTCACTTGCATTTATTGGTTACTTTGCAAAAAAAAAAAGAAAATATTAACTGCTGATGATGAAGATCATTTTGTCTGTGCTGAAATTCAAAACAGAGAAAGCTATCCTGAATTATGGTACACAATCATTAAACACATCTCACAGAGCTCATTTAAAAGATTCAGCACATTGGGACTCGAAAGATTCAAAATATTGTTTTTACAGAAAAAAAAAATCTTAAAAGTGTGTATCCGGAAAAACAAAAATGGGGGTTGGCGATTGAAGCCCCCTAGTAATTTAAAATATGACTTGGTTATTTCTAAGCTGGGGGTGGATATATCTGTCTCATGTCACTAAGTTAGAGGATTTGGAAATGTTATGATGTTTAGACTTCAAGGAAGTGAAGTTGCCACTTAAATCTGAAAAAAGTCCTTTGAATAGCTGCAGCCAACAAAGGTTGAAGTATATTATATTGTTCTTTTACAAAATATTTAAGTTTAGTAATTACCAAAGTTAAATGGTCTGGACAAGCTGTCAAGGCCCCATCATGTCTGATCTTGAGTTCTTCTATGCATGTGCCCCATTTTGAGTAGGTAAGGCAATATAATTTTATTCTGTGCCATTACCAGTACAGGATCAGAATTATTGGATGGTAGAGGCTGAAGAGCAATGGATGAGTCATGGTGAGTGCTGGTGTGCAGCCATTCCCTGGTGAGAATCATGTGGATGACGGGTTTCTGAACGTGGGTGCTCTGTAGTAATAGTTTGCACTGTTGCCCCATTTTTTGGTGAATGGGATTTTGTTTTTTTATGCATCCAGGGTGACAACATTTTTTTATGTTAATGACATTCTGAGGCTGGTCACTGTACAGTATTGTATGGATTTTGCATGTGCACTAAATGTCTGCATGGATTTTTCTCACATTTCAAAAAATATACATTATAAACTCTAAATTGGTCCTACAGTATATGAGTGAATGTGATGGATGTTTGAGGAAGTGTACCCTACAATGGATAACACAGCATCCAGGGCTGACGTATGCTTTGATGATTTTGTTATTGGCTTAAGCTCCCTAAGACCTCTCAATGGATAAGCTATTATGTTAAAATGAACAACCATATTAATGAATGAATGAACAACATGGGCCAGGTTGCTGCACTAATTGGTCAAAACATTTGTGATGACTGCTGCCAATCACTGTATTAACACTGGAACACTTAATGGTATGGCTATTAATGTTTGTTTACATACTGTATTTGCATTTAAGTAAAGGCAACCATTAGGGGTAATGATATTTACTAGGTAGGCAAGTTTTTTTGAAGATTCTTAGCACCTATGATCTGCCTTTTAGAAAGTACAAAATCCAAATTGATCCAGATCTGTAAGTTCCAAGAAGGCACAGTTAGACGACCAAGAACATTCTTGCATATTGAGAAACACGAAGTCGTGCTCCAGTAAGCATTCGCCACACTCGCAAATCAAGAGAAAACTTCACTTCCCAACTCACTTCGTTGTCGCAGTTTAGTGACGTCACACTCACGGTTGATATACCCCGGATTCACGTTTTTATTTCCTCTTGAAGTTTCTGTCATCCTGAGGAGGTGGGTCGTGAGAATTTAGAATCCTTTATCATCTGTGCTTTAAAATTTCCATCTAGCATCTTAATCGGTATATTTGTTTTCTTTGACAGGCATTTTTCTTCAGGATGCGAGCCAAGGTAAGATTATATTTCGTATTATTTGTTTTTAGCTTGTGATTCTTGTTGCACTGCGATTTGTTCAATCTGTATTTGTTTCTGGTAATTTGTTGTCCCTCTTTTTTTCCCCCTCCTGTAGCCTTGCACTAGATTCCCTCATGTTAGGGTTTACAGTAAACGCGCTTTTCGTATTTGCACACGCCGAATAATCGCGTACGAAGCCTTTCGCCCGGAAGAAATGGCCTGTAGGCCATCGTTTAGTATTGGAGATGGCTTCTTTAAATAGGGCGCAATATCTAATAATAAAAAAAAATGTTGAGTAACTTTCTTCATAAGTTGAGTGGATCACGTCTGTGGAAATCGGACAGGTGTTTAACACGTTTTTCTCTGTTCAAGACCGAATTGATTTGGTGCGGGTTACATTAACTTGGATTGTTCATTACCATCTAATCCACGCATTATTTTCCGAGCAGGTTTGTTCATAAGCACATTCAAGCCCTTGGTTGGATTTGGAGCAGTGGGTCATGTTTCTAAGGAGCAAAGCACGATAACCCCGCATGTCTTAGGGAGGTGGAAGATAGCGGCGGCAGTTGCACAAAACCCTTACGTATTGCCCAGTGGCCACACACATTTGGCAGGCCATGATTTGAGCTGCAGCGGCACGTAAACGCCGCCCACTAACAGCGGGCCACTTTAATTTGGCACAAATCGTTTCTCTTTAAACCCGATATTTACATAAAGTAACTCAAGTTGGTTACTTTCACGACTTGTTCAGAAAGCAGTTTTTTTTTTTTCTTATTTAAAAACCTCCACCAAACAAGCTTTACCTATGCAGGTCAAGCCTGAAATGAATATGTTGTGAAAGTGGAGTGAAGTTGCTTGAACAATTCAACCGGGGTGACCTAACGGTTTGAAGATTACTTGGTTTGAACATACACTAAATGGACAGAAGTATCGGGACGCCTGACCATTACACCAACAGGGACTTTAATGATGATGCATTCAAAGACACAGACTTTAATATGGAGTGTGTGCGCCCCCCCCCAATTTGCAGTAATAACCGTTTCCATTCTACTTGGGAGGCTATCAACAAGATTTTGTGGAAATGTGTGCTCATTCATTCAGTAGAGCATTTATGAGGTTAATGATGTTGGAGAAGGCCTGGCTCGCAAATTCCTTTCCAGTTCGTCCTAAATGTGTTCGATGGTGTTCAGGTCAGTCAAGTTCTTCCACACTGAACTCGTCCAACTACAGTATGTCTTTATGGACCTTGCTTTGTGCACTCGGCCACAGTCATGCTGGAATAGAAAAGGGCCTGCCCCAAACTGTGTCCTTATACGCTTTATATGCGCTGTGAGCCCTGGATCTGTGTGTGTTCAAAGCCAAAATACGACTGAGTGTGTTTGCTGGCTGTCCGTGCTCATATTTGGTTGTAAGTCGGGCATGTCTTGCAAGAATCTCATGTTGTATGTCATCGTGAGACAGTCCTGGGTCAATCAAGTTGGAAGCATAGCCTTGTCCAAAATGTTGTGGTATGTTGAAGCATTAAGATTGCCCATCACTAGAAGTAAGGGGCTAGGGCTAAGCCCAACCCCTGAAAAACAGCCCCACACTGTTATCCCACCTCCACCAAACTTTACTGTTGGCACATTGCAGTCAGTCAGGTAACGTTCTGGCATCTGACAAACGCAGAGTCGCCCATCTGACTGCCAAACGGAGAAGAATACAACATGTTTCCACTGGTCCGCAGTCCAGTGGCGGTGTACTTTACACCACTCCATTCAGCACAGTTTTGTGTGTGCATTAATGCCAGTGGGAGTTTGGAGCTCTTCAGCTATGGAATCGACTTTATCATTATGCACCTTAGCATAATGTTGACCCCGCTCTGAGACTTTATGTGGTCTTCCCCTTCGTGGCTAAGTTGCTGTTGTACCTAAAAGTGTCCCCTTTCCAATAATACCACTTACAGTTGACTGTGGAATATCCAGCAAGAATGAAATTTCACGAACTGTCTAATTGCAAAGGTGGCATCCTGTCACAGTAGCTCTTTAGAACAACCCATAAATGTTTATAAATGGAGACTGCATGGTTAGGTGCTTGATATTTTTACACCTGTGGCAACAGATCTGATTGAAACACTTGCGTTGAATACTTTTGTCCATGTAGTGTATATTGGTGGCAGTAAAATGTCTAAAGTCCTTACATTTTTATGTGCTGCTGATAAATCATATGGCAGACATCCATTATATCCCAATAACAGGGTCACGGGGGGTCTGCTGGAGCCAATCCCAGCCAGCACAGGGTGCAAGGCAGGAACAAACCCCGGGCAGGGCGCCAGCCCACCCCAGGAACACACTAGGGACAATTTAGATTTGCCAGTGCACTTAACCTACATGTTTTTGGACGGTGGGAGGAAACCCATGCAGACACGGGGAATGGCGGACATGCGCTGTGCCGTTTTTTTATATTTATTTTTTTTAAACTGCTGACTGTATGATCGTTGTATAAGAGCTCATTCGGTCCAAATGACATGCCACTGCGTGGAGGATGAGACTACATGTCTACAAAGTCCTGACAGAAAACATGATGGCCACAGGCTTGTCAACAAAGAAAAGATGGAGACGCAACTGGGCCCACGGGTGATTGAGGGCGGGCACTAAAGTCTATTTTATGAAGAGAATTAGAGAGATGTAGTTTAGCGTTGAGTGTGTTTGGTTTTCTCCCCCCACGATAAAAGTTTACTAAGATGCTCCTGTTGTTGGCCATTTAGTTGTTTGTGTTACTCTGCTTGTTCTTTGCAATCAGAGATGTAAAAATTTGCATGACAATACCCAATATACAATATACTGTAATTGATGCACAGCGACTTTAGAAAATCGGGTCGTTGGACTGTTCAAACCACAAGACATCTGACACAAATTTCTGACCTGATAAATTCTTCAAATTGAAAGACGGCTCAATTGTAGAATGCAGTCAGGCTTCTTACTCCCTCTCATGCTGCATGTGGACCGATGGCCAGTGAAGCTGTAATTTGAGAAGACTTGGAAAGTCAGTAGGCCACTGCAAATCTGGCTTAGAAGCACAGCGTATGCCCGGTGTAACACAAGAGTGAGTTTGTTTTACAGGGTAGTTGTGTGATTGTATGGACTCTGAAATAAGGGAGCACTCAACTTGGCTGAATGCTTTTCCCTCTCCCACCCTTTTTTTATTAGACTGTAAGGGCATGTTGCAATATGGTATTTCTCCAGCATGTGTATTGTTTGGTGGCCCCCTTTTCTTAATGTTAGGAAGTTGGAGGAGAGCTCTTGTCAGCCCAGTTGTGTAATGGGACATGCCCAGTGAGCCACCGCGACAAAATCAAGAGCTTGATTTTTGTTTTTAGTTTGGAGTTCTTTTATGTGCATGAGATTGTGGCTGATGTTACTGTACCTGTTAACACTACAAGTTCTGTCAGGCAATACGTTATTTGTTCTCACAAAAAGGGAGAAGCATGGCAGTGCTGGTTGGCAAATCTGACGTACCCCTTTGACTAGAGGTCGTGTAACGTGACGTTGCCTTTGGGCAGTTCTCCCAGCAAGTGGAGAGGTGCTCTAAAAGCAGGGAAATAACGGCACTTGTTAGGCATTATGGCTGTGTAGCCGGCTTCTTTATTTTAAGTGCTATTTCATTCTTGTATGGTGCTTTTCAGAGTGTGAGCCCAGCGTGGGGCAACAAGTTTATAGGGTACTGTCATGTGTACAGAGTAAAGTGAAATGCTTACGTTCATGGGCTAATCTGCATCTAACACTCCAGCGCTGTTATTACTAAGTAGAACTTTCAAGTTTCATAAGATATGTACACATAAATCAGTAATTTTTTTAAACGTGTCTGCCTTATACAGAAGGTTTTCTGGGTAATTGTAATGAAATAACCGTCAACAGTCTTATGAAACCTGCAAGACTTCTACTTTTGTAATTTGTTGTCCGTGTGTTTTCCTTCTTCGTTCATGCCATTCATTTACATCATCTTAGTGAATTGAAGGCAGTCGGCAGCATTGTCACATAAAGGCCAGTGGTGTAGTGTGACATGTCCAGCAGCCGACTCCACGCTAGACTGCGACTCTCGAGCCCCAACAGGACTGATTTATGCCTTTAGTCATAGGGATGGCTGTGTGTGCGCATGACAGTGGACAACCAATAAATGGTCATCTGGAAATTAAAATTCAGTGACAAGGAATAAGGAAAGCTGGTGTTTTGGATCTCGCAAACTGAAGAGAAGTTTGTCTGTTGTCACGTATTTTGCATACCACAAGGAGTTTGAGACTTAACACTTTGTACAGCATGGGCACCACAATATTGGCTGTCAGAAAAAGGAGCAAGCACGACCGCTGGAATGACTGAACTTGACATGCTCAGTGATATCCAGTCATGTAAAGTGACATGCCCAGTGATTGAGAGCCACCGTTCATTTTGTGCCGTTTCTAGTAATATATTTTTACACAATAATTACAAAGAGATCTAAATGACAGTGTTGTTTCTGGGTGGAAACTGAGCAGATGTCAATGCCGTCTGAAGCACAAAGGCCCTCCTCCATGTGTGCTGTGTCAGATTTTCAATATTCCCAATTCATTCACACTGGGTGAGTTCCACATGCACCATTCCACTGCTTGAAGAAAGTTTACTTTGTGGAACGTGAGGCTCTTACTCGCTTGTTTGTGCTTTACCTTGCTCTCTGTTTTTGTATCCATCTTCAGTTACACTTTCTTTTCCACCCAGTTTGCCTCTTGAATGTGGTCACACTGGTAGTGACTAAAGAGAGTACTCCTGTTCCACTTTTACTGCCTAAGGGGATTCTCAATCAAAAGTCATTTTAGCCATTTGTGAAGCCTTTCTCTCTCCAAGCTGTTTCAAGGATTATTAAACGATTTAGCATTTAGTTGTTTAATGGATTTATCGTTTATGATGTAAACAAGTCAGACTGTCTTAAGAATGCATGTTACAACATCTCTTGTGTTCTTTAGTTCCTCATGAGAGGCTCTAAGTGTACAGAAGTTGAGTAGTATTGGTGTATTGGTATCTGCATAAACACTCCGGGTGCAGCTTTGTAACCAATTCTTGCCGTAGCCAATCTTTTACTCTGTTGTGGGATTTACATCATGTATGATGCGTGTATTTAGAGTTATTTAATTAATTTTATTTTTTTTCTTTTCCTTCTCCACAATATTACTCCTCATCTTGTCTTAGTGGAGGAAGAAGCGTATGAGACGGTGAGTACTCTTTATACCTTTTATAGTATACTGGTCCATGTTGCACATATTTCAAGAGGTTGGTGTAAATTAGTGTAATGAATACGTTGCAAATTTGAGTTGGCAATGGATTATTAAAAAAAAAAAAAGTGAGCTTGGCTTTCGAATGAACTTTTTGGGTGAATTTATTCAACGAGCCTAAAGCAAATAAATAACTGAACTACACTAGCAGTAAATTAGTTTTGTCAGGGTTGACACGACTGTTCTGCATTTTTCTTGTATTGCTACCATCCAGTATACTCAAGTGAATTTACTATATTTTTGAATGTTGGTGCACTAGAGAGATTGGTCATTTAAACTAATTTTTACATTTTTTTTTTAAATTTATTTAATAGGCTAAAGCGCAAAAGAAGAAAGATGAGGCAGAGGTCCAAGTAGAATGTTTCTACAGTTTGACCGGACTGGCAGTGAATCTCGCCCAGCTGTTGTAGAGACTGACTGTCTGAGACCTGAAATTTATTTTGTACTGCAGACCCCACCTTCTGGGACCCACCCAAGAAATCTCATTTTGTGGAAATTCGCTTGCCAGTATCCGGGACCTGCCTAAAAAGAACCTCATTTTGTGGAATCTCAATGTGCTACAGTAGCATTGTATGAAATAAATTTGAGGATACATTTTTTTTTTTGATTCATTATTAAAAATGTCTAAAGTTGGTTAGTACTAGGGTGTTGTACCGTATTTAGACATTATGAATGTAGAGAATGTAATTTTACTTGGCTTTTGTCTAAAATTGGTTACAAAAGGGACTGAAACAAAAGCACAGTGTTCAGATAGTTTTTGGGGGTTTTATCCAAATCATTAACACCAGGGCAGTGTTTGTAACATTGAGTTAGATCCCAACATGGATGCCAGGTAGATTCTTGCTTCAACATATTGTGAAGCTCTCCATTACAAGAAATAACTTGAGTTTTGAGTGTGCTGTGTCACAGAAGCACACAATCTGTGGAGACTGATTTATTATTACTTAATTCTGTGTTGTACTGTGGCTGTAAGGTGCATTTCTTTTCCCCTACTCCTTTCCTTCATCTATGCTGAGAATAGGCCAGTGTCTTTTTGGTAAGAATTCATGGAACCGAAACCATTTCAACCTTGAATGGTGCATGAAGCCAATAAAAGTATGATTCAAAAAGGTATTCTACGTAAAACTACTTAGCGTTTTGAATATCACTTTTGAACACTAGTAAAGAAAATAATGCAAACAGAAGAATTGATTGAATTTTTCAGTAATAAATATAACCAGCGTGATAAGCTGAAGTAAATTCTGCATCCGTTTGCAGGTTGTGCTTTTACCACCAAATGGCTGCAAAGAATTGAGCAAGTTGGCCCCAGTAACCGCACACAACACAGGGCCGTGTTTGTTGCAGTAATATATATATGTAGTTTTTTAATTGAGCATTTGTCATAGGTGATGAAATACGTTTATACACGAACAACAAAATTATTGGATGTTTGGCTTAAACTGTACAACAAAACCTACAACCTATCACAAATATTTAAAGCAATAATGTAGGGAGGCAGTGAATCGTCAGTAACTTTAAAACAAGTCCTTCAGGCACACTAATGCCAGAGTAGCGCTTCAACTTCCCTCTGTATAGTTGCATTGCTCCCATGGCTACAGGTAGAAATTCTTGCTGTTTATTTTTTTTCCTGCTGTACGAGAGAATACAATGGCAGGCGTTCACATATAAGTTGAAGGCATTTGTCATGTTCTTGTTGACATTTCATTCCTTAATTCATATTCCTGAACCAACTCATCGTGTAGTCCTTGAGTTTGGTGAATTGTGAGGTTTTCTCGTACTCGACCGGCTGCTCTCATTCTTTGTCTAGCAGTGCAGATTGCCCACTCTAAAGACGCATCTTGACAAGATCTTCCTTCTCATCTCTGTTGCATTGTTCTGGGGCCCAAAACTGTCTTCAGTCACACAGTCAGTAATCCATGTGACTGACAGGCCGACCTAGCCACTCTTGTGTCCTGCTTGTAGGAAACAAAATATACACAAATTTGAGTAGGTGACTAAAATAATGGACAGAAACTGACAACATCAAAATGTTTTTTGAATGTGGTGTAGATTGTGCATAATGGCGTCCTTCACTATGGTTATTTGTTCTTTAGAGATGGAACTGGCATGGATGAGAGATCCTTCAAATTTGACCATATTGTGTGGTTTGATGTCCGTCAGTGGTCAGGTTTACTTGGAGGATTTTTTTTTTATACTAAATTATTTTTATGTGGCATTAACATATGGGGCAGAAACCTCTTGTGCAGGAGGTCTGCCAGGGTATGATGAATCAAGTCGGCACTCCAAGTACCCTACCACCTTTAGGTGTAATAAGTTGTGTGGCAAAAGAACAAAACTTTCCTGTGTCTTTTATACCCTTCGTTCACTTTCACCTAAAGCACTCCTGTGGATGTAACAGAACACTTGTGGGCTTCAGTGGTAAGCTTATTGTGAAATGAGATTTGTGAATTAGTCACCTCAGCTGAAACATAACAAAGGTTGAGCTAAGAAGAAGAAGACAGTTCAGGAGATAGAGGACTGAAAGGAGCAGACAAGCATAAAGTCAAAAACAAAGAGCTGAATGAGAGACTTGGAAAACTGAAAATTAAGCATGAAAGCACCAAAACACATGCTGCAGTGAAATACAAGGATGCAGCTGACTGAGAAAGGTAGCATGGCCTTCTGAGGGGGAAACGGGTGTGTGAAATCTCACAGGAGCATCCATGAGGAACGTGCCTATGTGTGCAAATTATACCTGAGCCCAGAGGTCATTTGGTTCAAGCTTTCCAAAAAAAAAAAAAACTGCCCCTGAAGCTCAAAGTTGGGAAGCAATGGACAAGTCTGAAAAAGACAAAGCCAACAAAGGTCTGTGGAGCACCTAGCATGCAGGTAAGCTGTAATGAATTGCACGGTGAGGTATCTATGTGAGATTTCGAGTTTTAGTTTCTTTATGTTAAGCAAGTGATTCCTAGTAACTTTCATTGGTCATGGACTGAATCAGCCCTGATGTGTGTGTGTGTCCACCCTTTGATGGCCTGGTGTCCTATCCAGGTATTATTTCTGCCTGGTGTCTATTGTTTGTTGAGATAGGCTGCGTCTTCCCTACCACCCTACCCTGAATAACAACAAGATGGACGGATGGATGAATCTGGGTTGTGGGGACCAGCAGCCTCTGTAAAGGAAACGGTCAGTCATGCATAGCATACACCCTGCCAACCTCGGAAGGGGCAAATCAGAGTCTCTAATCAACTTAATAAACTGGGGTAACCAGAGAGAAACCCAATGCAGATAGATAATGGGGGAGAATGTAGGCCACCACATAGACTGTCTAAGCTGGAGTTCAAGTCCCTGGCTTCTTGGAAGTGTGGGGCAGCAGCGCAAACCATTGTGTCACCATAGCTCCCAGTATGTTGTATATAAATAAAATGAATGTGTATGGCATACAAAAATAGCTTAATTGATTTTCATGAAGTGTAAGGACAGAGATCTGGGGCCTCTAAATTGTTTTTGTCAGCTATTTTTAAACAAAATGGGAATGAATTTACATGTGTTTGTTAATGTACTACACAAAATGGCTTACAACATTGGTTGATAAGATATTGTACTTGTCATTTTCAAACTAAATGGTGGCTTCAAATTCACAAGTGATGCAAATCAACTTAGCAAACACTTCATTAGTAGGTTGGGGTATTTTAACAACACCTTTAGAAGGTATTGGGGCTCTTTTACTATTAAACCATTTAACAGAAGGGGTAAACAATAAAAAAATAAATAATAATTACATTTTTATAGCACTTTTCTAACCTAACCAAGTGCTTTACATTGAGAGTGGGGGGCCACCCCAACCATCACCAATGTGCTGCATCCAGCTGATGCAATGGCAGCCATTCTTGCACCGGTATGCTCATCACACATTCGCTATTAGATGGTGAAGGGGTGAGAGCGATAGTTAAGACAGTAAGGAGCAGGGGGTGATTAGGGGGCCAGAATGACCAGGCCATGGAGGGAAGTTTAGCCAGGACACACCCTGCTCTTTTTGAAAGATGCCACAGGCTGTCAGGACCACAATTTTACATTTCTTTCAAAGGATGATCCAGATATTGCAGCCCAGTATCCCCATCACTGCACCGGGGCATTGGGATCCATAAACAGATCATGGGGTAAGTGCCCCCTGCTGTCCTCTCTAACACTTCTTCCACCAGCAACCAAAGTGTTTGTTTCCTAGATACTCCCACCCATTTACTGATGGGACCCAAACAAGTGGATTACCTGCTCTGAAGTGCAGAAGGTATGGCTGCTAACAAGTATGGGCATTGGGAAGGGAAGCTGGATGTCGATGGAGTGATGATCATTCTAATATACAATGTATATACACTGCCTGGCCAAAAAAAAAGCCGCATTCTGGATTTAACTAAGCAAATAGGTACAAGCCTCCTATTGGATAATTGCTGCATGGGCGATTATCTTTCAGCTGGCAGCACGTTATTTAACCCCAACTGGTGCAATGAGTTGCTTCTCATTTCTTAAACAACCATGTCAAAAGACACATCTTGTGGTCGTGGAAAAGATGTTAGTCTGTTTGAGAAGGGTCAAATCATTGGCATGCATCAAGCAGAGAAAACATCTTAGGAGATTGCAGAAACTACTAAAATTGGGTTAAGAACTGTCCAACACATTATTAAAAACTGGAAGGATAGTTGGGACCCATCATCTTCGAGGAAGAAATGTGGCTGGAAAAAAATCCTGAATGATCGTGATCGGCGATCACTTAAACGTTTGGTAAATCAAATTGAAAAAAAAACAACAGTAGAACTCAGGTCTATGTTTAATAGTGAAAGTAAGAGCATTTCCACATGCACAATGCGAAGGGAACTCAAGGGATTGGGACTGAACAGCTGTTTAGCCGTAAGAAAACCACTAATCAGTAAGGCAAACTGGAAAAAAAAGGCTTCAATTTGCTAGGGAGCATAAAGATTGGACTCTGGAGCAATGGAAGAAGGTCATGTGGTCTGATAAGTCCAGATTTACCCTGTTCCAGAGTGATGGGCGCATCAGGGTAAGCAGAGAGGCAGATGAAGTGATGCACCCATCATGCCTAGTGCCTACTGTACAAGCCTGTGGGGGCAGTGCTATGATCTGGGGTTGCTGCAGTTGGTCAGTTCCAAGTTTAGCAACAGTATGTGCTCAAGAATGAGGTCAGCTGACTACCTGAATATACTGAATGACCAGGTTATTCCATCAATGGATTTTTTTCTTCCCTGATGGCACGGGCATATTCCAAGATGACAAAGCCAGGATTCATCGTGCTCAAATTGTGAAAGAGTGGTTCAGGGAGCATGAGACATCATTTTCACACATGGATTGGCCACCACAGAGTCCAGACCTTAACCCCATTGAGAATCTTTTGGGATGTGCTAGAGAAGGCTTTGCGCAGCGGGTCTGACTCTACCATCATCAATGCAAGATCTTTGTGAAAAATTAATGCAACACTGGATGGAACTAAATCTTGTTACATTGCAGAAGCTTATCGAAACAATGCCACAGCAAATGCATGCCGTAATCAAAGCTAAAGGTGGTCCAACAAAATATTAGAGTGTGGGACCATTTTTTTTGGTGGCGACTTTTTTTTGGACAGGCAGTGTATTTACAACTCTGTACGCTAAAACCTTCTATGAAAATGTGGCTGACAGGGAATGGTAAAATGGAATTTGTCTTCTTCATCCCCAACTTCCTATAACACCATCTTAATTTAGATCAAACACCACTAATTCCACCAGGATTAGCTTTAGCATAGTCTCGCTGAAGCCAGGCATATTGAGACAACCATTAGTGATTTGTTTATAAAACTCGGTGGGGACAATTGGCTCACTATTTCTCAGGCAATCCAACACCTCATGAAGGCAGCGCTCAAAGCCCTGCTCTTGTTAACCTGGTTGGCAAGCTTCGGATTACGATGAACCGTCTACAGTTGAAAAGTCTGCTAAAAAAAAAACCCAATTAGACATATAAAAATGTGCCGCATGTGCAGAGAGCAAATTACATGTCTCTCTATTATAAAAGAAAATCTTGAGACGAGACTATTGCCAAGAGAGTCCCAGCCCCCTCTCAACCATTTTCAACCACACCCACGGTCCTCTCACCTCTCATTCATGTGAATGCTTTTGTCAGACACAGTTCCTACGCTCTCAGCTCTTATAAATTTTATCAGGACAATAATTTTATACATTTTAGATGACACGTCAACGACTAAGCGAAGAAGAAAAACATTCGAAAAAGTCGTTTTATTTATTAGAGAGAAAGAAACGATATTCACTCATGGGCAGTTATATGTTGTGTTGTCACGATATAAGTCCAAACACAAAATCAAAATTCAATGCTATCTTGAAGAAAAGTTAATTCCAAATATTGTTTTTACTAAAGTTTTAAAGTAAAAGTGAAAATAATGCATATGTAACAATTCCCAGGTGGCACGGTGGCACAGTGGGTAGTGCTGCTGCCTCGCAGTCTGGAGACCCGGGTTTGCTTCCCGGGTCCTCCCTGCGTGGAGTTTGCATGTTCTCCCCGTGTCTGCTCCGGTTTCTTCTCACAGTCCAAAGACATGCAGGTTAGGTGCATTGGCGATCCTAAATTGTCCCTGGTGTGTGAGTGTGTGTGTGTGTGTGTGTGCCCTGCGGTGGGTTGGTGCCCCGGCCATGGTTTGTTTCCTGCCTTGCGCCCTGTGTTGGCTGGGATTGGCTCCAGCAGACCCCCATGACCCTGTAGTTAGGATATAGCAGGTTGGATAATGGATGGATGGATAACAATTCCCATGAAAATAACAATCTCTTTACGTTGTATATCTGGTAAGCCAAACACGGGGATGGGCAAGCGAAGCGAGCTGGGGGCAGAGCAGTATAAGAAGTAGAAATGTTAGGTTTGAATACAGATCTGAAACGTACCCTAATGATAATAACCTGGGAGTCATAGTGGACTCATCACTATCTACATCCATATGGTGTACAGAAGTGCCCAGGTAGGATTGTGATGTGTGGAGTACAAGACAATAGGGGTTATGCTTAATTTAGCTTAAGTTATATAACCCACTAGTGAGGCCTGACCTGAAGTATTATGTTCAGTTTTGTTCTCTACAATACAAAAAAGACATAGCAGTACTAGAGAAACTCCACAGAGGAACGGTGAGGCTTATTTTGAGACTAAGAGGTGCGAGTTATGAGGAGAGATGGAAGAAGCTGAACCTTTCAGTTTAACCAAACTGAGCTTAAGAGGTGACATGACTGAAGTGTTAAAAATTACAAAAGGAATTGGTACAGTGGAACCCAAATATTACTTTAAAATTAATTCTGCAACAAGAACACAGGGACAACATTGGGAACCTGTTGAGGGCAGATTGTGCACAAATGTAAGTTTTGTTTTTTTTTCACGCAGAGAACCATAGACACATGTAATAAATTACCAAGTAGTGTGGTGGAGAGTAGGACATTGATGTTATTTTCTATAATCTAAGTGAACGGGATGGGCGAGCATGTTGGGTGAATGGCCTGTTGTGCTCTAGCTCTGAGTCAGCATTGCTCTGCTGAACTCTGTATGTCATTTGGATAGACAAATGGAGAAGGGACCAAAGTAGGATTTTAAATTAGGACTCAGCATCTTTGAGGCAGCAGCACTAGACCCCTTCACAGTTTCAACACTTGTTATAATACATTTTTCTTTAATATTTAAGGTTAATGTCACGGTCTCTGGAAAACACTGCTAAAGGATCCATTCACATGTGCATGCTAAGTTTGGCACACAGGAATTGCTAGCCAAGCATAGACTAGATAGCCAAAGACAACTGGAGGATTGTATAGTCAGCCTAAAGACAGAAGAGTATACTTCTGTCCTCTGTCAGCACAAAATCTTCTTTCCTTGTTGGGAGAATGAGAACTGCATGTAGGCATTGTGCTATTCCTGTATTTTTGGAGGTGGAGTTCAGTTCTTTCCTGTCCTTGTTTGGAGACCAGAGAAAGAGCCTGCACGTGGAGCAACCAGTATATAAGGATGGACCTACTGCCAATACATTTTAAAGCTGTCGGACGGAAGATTATGTCATCCGTCCGAAGATCCTCTCAGTGTGGTAATGAAAAATGACAGCCTACATAGATCAAGACTCCCACCTTGATAAGTCTGTCATCAGCTTCCCGTTTGTAACCATGTAAACGGTCAGTAAAGTAAGCTAACATATATTGTTCTCATGTGATTGGTTTTTTGTACCGCCGTAATCACGATGGGAGGGATATCGCCTTTTCTCTCTGTTATAATACATTTTTCTTTAATATTTTATGTCACTGTCCTGAACAACACTGTTAAAGTCTCCATTCACATGTGTATGCTAAGTTTGGCACACAGGGGCTCAGCATTTAGAAATCACGCTAGGAGGGATATCGCCTTTTCTGTCATATTACTATATTGTTTACTTACTTAATGTGTTGCAATTTCAGAAGAACACATTTCCAGGGAGATAATGCCTCTTCAGGAAAAACTGTCATATTACTATATTGTTTAGTTACTTAATATGCCACAATTTCAGAAGAACACATATCCAGAGAGCTAATGCCTCCTAAGGAAACTACACTACAATCCAAAAAAATGTAATAATGGGCATGAACTTCTGTCATCCAGCTATTCTGGTTACAGCACATGGGCTCAGTGTATTTAGCTTTGAGAATGAAATGTCCATAAGAAAAGTTCATTCTGAACTCATCTAAAAGAAAAGCAGCACCCCGGCATCTCTGTAAAACATTCATGTTCCTCAGTTTATTGTCTTTGCCTCCAACTCGATGCATTTTTAGAGAAATGGTTGGGCAGAGTTGTATTCCAAGAAATCGATCATGTTGTTATGTGAGATAATTTGAATCTTGAGGAGTCTAGAGTATATAGTACCTCACTGAATACCTGGTTATTCTAATATATTTTTATACAATCCGTTTTATCTCCTTCTCAGTGGTTTCTATTTATTCCTCACATACAATAAAAATGGCTGATATTTTGATTGATATTCTCCAATTACATGAAACACTTTCTGAATAATGTCTTCTAGTAGGGGGGATCAGCTTATTGCAATTTATAATGGAATGTAATTATGGAGAATAAACATTTATTACTGTAAACTCAGCCCCTTAAGGGAGTCATTTTGATGGCCAGCGAGTAAAGTCACAAACATTATAATCAGTACTCACAAAGCTGGCAAGTAAGCCAATACCTCATTGGGTATCTAAGGTGGCTAGTGTCGAAATTTGTGGAGTTTGAACATTGCCACTGTGCCTACATGGGTTTCTTCCTAGTCCTAAGGTTTATCTCCCACATCCCCAGTTATGTACTTATTGTGGTAGTTGGTGATTATGACTTGGTCCTGTGTGAATGGACTGACACCATATCCTGGGCAGCTTCTTGTTCTGCCCCAAGTGCTTATGGGATAGCCTTCCCATGACCCTAACCTGAACAAAGCAAATTTGAGGCTACCGTATTGTGCCATGATTTCTTAAATGAAAAGTGTGAAACACAGGTATACGATGAAGAGTAAATGGCAAAGGTTTCAACTAACTTTTTAGTTTTCCATTGCGTCTCAAGAAACCTCCTGTTCACAATGGTGTCATATTATAGAAAGAGGACCACCGGCGATCATCTGACAGTCTGACTGGCTTCAGTGGCTCCCGATGTACAATGAACTCCCTAATATTGGGCAATCCAGACAGCACACAGCAGCTTAATGCACTGCGGCCCACATTCATGTTTGGCACCTCTTGCCACTCGTTTGTCTCCTTGTTGTAACACTCCACCTTAGAAGAGATGGTGTTGCCGTCGTAACCACCCACCACATAGAGGAGATCCTCCATTGTCTCAATGCCAAAGTTGTTGCGTGTAGTGATCATCGATGAGACAGAGCGCCAGGTATCAGTCAAGGGGGAGTAGGCCTCAGCAGTATTCAGGCTGTTCTCACCATCAAAGCCCCCTACCTAGAAAGGAAGGTTTGAAACACATTGTCATTGTACCTGGTAGCAGAGAGGTCAAGTTGGCCTTCAGTGAATTATCTTCTCTGTCAGAATTATATTACTGTACTGCTGAAACAATAAACTATTCTTTATTTATCAATACTTTTTTCAGAGGCTGCATAAATGACTCAAGAATTAGTTTTATCCAGGCAATAGCATGACATGGACAGTCAGCCACTGGGATGGAGCATTAGTCAATGATGGCAGTACAGAAGCAAACGTCAAACATTTTGTGGCTGGCACAAACTTAATTAAATGTTTTTAACTTGGACAAATGTCAATGATGGTTGTACAGAAATTAACTTCTACGACTAGGGGGTCGACACAAACTTGATTAAATGTTTTCACTTGGGTCACATGTCAATGATAATCCCTAACCTGTGCTAGATGAACTGGTAGTGACCCCATACCAAAGATGAAATAATCAAAATTTTTGATTCATTAAACCAAAAGCAACAAGACTGAAATTTTAACTTTGTGCTATGCCAAACTTTGCTCCCAGAACTCTACTCTCATTGTAGCACAAGATACACAGTTAAAGGACAAATGACATTCAATAGAATCAGAAAGGATTCAGACCCCCTTCAATTTTCACAAACTTTATTGTGTTGTAGATTTAAATTTAAAGGGATAAATTTTCCATTTTTGCCCATCAATCTACACTCAATAACTCATCATCCATCCATCCATTGTCTAACCCGCTTAATCCGAACACAGGGTCACGGGGGTCCGCTGGAGCCAATCCCAGCCAACACAGGGCACAAGGCAGGAACCAATCCTGGGTAGGGTGCCAACCCACCGCAGAATAACTCATCATGACAAAGTAAAAAGCATGTTCTCAGAAAGTTTCATATAAAACTGAAATCTCTTATTCATTCAAGTATTCAGTCCCTTTGTTATAGCACTCCAAATTGTGGTCAGATGTACCGTGTTTGCTTTAATAATTCTTGAGGTGTTTCTAGAACTTGACTGGAGTCCACCTGCATCATTGGAGATTGTTTAGAAAGGGAAACACCTATCTATATGCGGTCCTACAATTCACAGAGCATGTCAACAAAAAAACCAAGCCATGAAGTCCAAGGAACTCTCTGTAGACCTCCACGATCAAACTGTGGTGAGGCACAGATCAGGATAAGGGCTTCAAACCATTTGTAAAGCTTTGAATGTTCACAGGAACATAGTGGCAGCACTAATTGGGAAATGGAAGATGTTTGGAGCCACCAGGACTCTTCCCAGAGTTGGCCGTTGGACCAAATTCAGTAACCAGGCAAGAAGGGCCTTGGGTCAGGGAGGTGACCAAAAAACTCCTAACTGAGTTCTCTGCTGAGATGAGAGAACCTGTTGAAAGGCTGACCATCTCAGCAGAACTCCATCAATCAGGCATTAATGGCAGAGTGGCTAGATGAAAGCCAATCTTGGCAAACAGCACTTAAAGGACTCTGAGAACATGAGGAAAAAGGTTCTCTGGTCTGAAGAGACTGAACTCTTTGGACACAACTTTAACTATTTATTTCTGGCAAAGACCAGACACTGCTCATCACCTGCCTAATAGTATCCCCACGGTGAAGCATGGTGTTGGCAGCATCAGGTTATGGATGTGCTTCTCAGCTGGACAGAGACAAGGAGACTGGAGAGAGCTGAATGAAGGAAGAATACAGCCAAATACACGTTGAAGTAAACCTGCCCCAGAGAATACGTAATGTCGGATTTAGGCAACGGCTGACCTTTCAACATGACCATGACCCAAAGCATACAGTCAAGACAACACGTGTGTGGCATTTGACTGTCCTTGAAGTGGCCTAGCCAAAACCCACACATAAACCCCAAAGAACATCTGTGGGGAGACCTGAAGACAGCAGTTTACCGGCACTTCCCATCCATTCTAACAGAGCTTGAGAGGATCTGCTAGGAAGAATGGGATAAACTGCCCAAATCCATGTGTGCAAAGGTTGTAGAAACTTACCCAAGAAGATTCAAAGCTGTAATTTCTGCCGATAGGGCTTCTACAAAGTACTGAAGTAAGGGAGTGTATACTTATATGAATAAAAGATTTTAGTTTTTGATTTTGAATAAATTTGTAATCTTCCTTATAACTTCTTTTTACTTTGTCATTATGGGCTATTATGAGTGTAGACAGATGGGCAAAAATGGCAAATGTATCCATTTAAAATTAAGTCCACAACACAATAAAGTGAATGGGGTCAGAGTACTTTCTGAATCTACTGTAATCTTAGTTTGACTAGCCTTCCTATTGTAAAGTGGAACTTACAGTGGGAATACGTTACTCACTGCATAAACTTCATCTTTATAGGCAATCACTCCCACACCACTTCTTTGGATTGTCATAGGTGCAATCAGGGACCACTGATTTGTTTCAGGGTAGTAGACTTCTGCCGTGAGGAGACAGTCATCCCCATTGAATCCACCACAGATGTATATCTGAAGAATGAGCAGACACACTATATGTTGATTAGGAGGATAAAACTGTACAACTGGTACCGCTGCTCATAATAACCTGCAATTAAGCAGCCATACTTCTAACATTGAAACATTTCAGATTATACACGTTAAACACCTACTGGAATCAGGAACAGAACTGGCTTAATTACCCATCACTGTGGCACAAGTGACAAAAATGAAAATACAAAAATGTCAATTGCATTTCTACAAATGTTTTACATTTCTAAAACTTCCTGTTAAGTTTGTCACCCTGTTCTCAAATACCAAAAGTGTTGCCTGGTGTCACAAACTCTAGGGGTTCAGCTCAGTGACGACTGCTGCAGTTTTACTGTTAAGGCTAACCTTGAACAATTTTTACTATCTAGGTCAGAGGTGGGCAAACCATGGTCTGTGGGTCTTACCTAGCCAGTGGCACAGGTGCAAGAAGCCCCTGGGGTACTCAGAGAGATGGCTAATATACTAACACTTTTGAGGTGGTCTTAAAAAGATGATGCTAGAATTAGCTGTTGTTACTGCAGTAAGAGGTCGGTGGTGTTGTCCACAAACTGATTAAATAACCCAGGCTTTTGCCATTCAAATAATGAGGGTCTGTCACACAGACACATAGTGGCATTGGAACAATTGAACATCCCAGGATGCTCTGCAGCTCTGCATTAAAAGAACTAGACTTTTATTCCCAAATTTTTGATGCTCAGTTTAACACTGCTTGTAGTACTTAATTTATGGGTTTTTATAAATGAAAATGCTCCATTGAAGTTGGAAAGTGGTCTGGGTTTACCTCCCACAACTGACTTATGGTGCCTGGTGGATGTGTTTTACTGCCAAGGCTGAAGCTAAAGTGGCAGGCATATTCTGAATATAGCTAATTGAAGTGATTGTTTGGGATCAAGACAGAAATGAAGATGTTTGATTTTCGAGGGGAAGTTTAATTAATGAAATTCATTGTTTTTCCTACACTTTTTTGTGTTTTTATCATCTAGGAGGACTCTTACACAGATAGAAAGACAATGTTTTTATTTCTTTTTGGGATTATCAAACGAAAACCTATTGGAGAAGGAATACGGCCAAACCAACAGGAAAAGGATGCAGGGGTTTCCCTGATCTGCAGATAGTAGTGGCAATGAGATTTACCTTTATAGCAGCGGTTTCAACGGCACTAGAGAGAGGCGAGAAAGCTGTAGATCTAGCACAATATATGCTGAGGATGCAGGCTAAGAAAATTTGGATGATACATGGTAAATAATGACAAGCCACTAGATTTCTAAATACAAAGACATTGCAAATGAGTACTTAGGTTCACAGGAAAGCATGGACAGAGGAAAAGCGAGTCTAGGGTGTGGAGAAGGTGGAAACCACCAGGAAAATCAATAAATGATAAAATACAGGTAGTGTGGGAAAGATCTTCCAAAGAAGTGATTGAGGAAAGACCTGGGAAATGGAGGAAAAAAATGTAACTAATAAACAAAAGGATCTGGCGAGGGTATCTGTACACAAATAATAACCTACAGGCATATGAAAAAGTTTGGGAACCCCTCTCAGCCTGCATAATAATTTACTCTACTTTCAACAAAAAAGATAACAGTGCTATGTCTTTCATTTCCTAGGAACATCTGAGTACTGAGGTGTTTTCCAAACAAAGATTTTTAGTGAAGCAGTATTTAGTTGTATGAAATTAAATCAATTGTGAAAAACTGGCTGTGCAAAAATTTGGATCCCCTTGTAATTTTGCTGATTTAAATCCATGCAACTGCTCAATACTGATTACTTGAAACACCAAATTGGTTGGATTAGCTCGTTAAGCCTCGAACTTCATAGACAGGTGTGTCCAATCATGAGAAAAGGTATTTAAGGTTGTCAGTTTCAAGTTGTGCTTCCCATTGACTCTCCTCTGAAGAGTGACAGCATGGGATCCTCAAAGCAACTCTCAAAAGATCAGAAAACAAAGATTGTTCAGTATCATGGTTTAGGGAAAGGCTACAGGATGCGCAGGATTGTGAGAATGGTTACAGACAACCTACAGATCACCTCCAAAGACCTGCAAAAAAATCTTGCTGCAGATGTTATATCTATACATTATTCTACGATTCAGGGCAATTCGCACAAAGAACATCTGTATGGCAGGGTGATGAGAAAGAAGCCCTTTCTGCACTCACACCACAAACAGAGTCGCTTGTTGTATGCAAATGCTCATTTAGACAAGCCAGATTCATTTTGGAACAAATTGTTTTGGACTGATGAGACAAAAATTGAGTTATTTGGTCATAACAAAAAGCGCTTTGCATGGCGGAAGAAGAACACCTCCTAACTGCTGTCAAATTTGGTGGAGGTTCCATCATGCTGTGGGGCTGTGTGGCTAGTTCAGGGACTGGGGCCCTTGTTAAAGTTGAGGGCCAGATTAATTCAGCCCAATATCAACAAATTCTTCAGGATAATGTTCAAGCATCAGTCACAAAGTTGAAGTTACGCAGGGGTTGGATATTCCAACAAGACAATGACCCAAAACACAGTTCGAAATCCACAAAGCCATTCATGCAGAGGGAGAAGTACAATGTTCTGGAATGGCCGTCAAAGTCTCCTGACTTGAATATCATTGAAAATCTAAGGGATGATTTCAAGCAAGCTGTCCGTGCTCGACAGCCATCACATTTAACTGAACAGGAGAGATTTTGTAAGGAAGAATGGTCAAAAATACCTCCATCCGGAATCCAGACACTAATTAAAGGCTATAGGAGGTGTCTAGAGGCTGTTATATTTTCAAAAGGAGGCTCAACTAAGTATTGATATAATATCTCTGTCAGGGTGCCCAAATTTATGCACCTGTCTAATTTTGTTATGATGAAGATTGCATATTTTCTGTTAATCCAATAAACGTAATGTCACTGCTGAAATACTACTGTTTCCATAAGGCATGTCATATATTAAAAGGAAGTTGCTACTTTGAAAGCTCAGCCAATGAGAAGCAAAAATCCAAAGATTAAGAGGGTTTCTCAAACTTTTTCATATGACTGTATATAAAAGAAAGGAAGTGAAATCCCCCAGTACCCTAGAGACATCAGAATGATTTGTAGGAATGTGATTTTGTAGAACAAATATGGAGAAAAACACAAAAGATGACAGAAGGAAAAAACTGGGCTAGAAGATGGTTATGTATGGCCAATTGACAAAAGATTAATGAAATAAGTACTGGAGGGTGATAAACATTATAAAAGATAAGTTCTCACCTGCTAAAGAAGACTAATGCCGGTACACGATAGACTACAGGAAAATATAAGTCAATTGGCAGGAAAGCAGTAAGAAGCACTGACGTGAAAGAAACAAAGGTAAGATAACAACCCCATTTTTTAATATGAAGCACTGACGTGAAAGAAACAAAGGTAAGCTAACAGCCCCATTTTTTAATATGAATTAGACATTTTACGAAATGCATTTCTATATTGGGAAGATCCAAATTACCTCTGCAATTAATGCACTGATAAAGGAAATACCGACAGAGCAAGAGTCTAATCATCCTTGAATATCCTTTTTTTGTTATCTAAGAAATGAATAAAGGATAATTAGTACAAAAAAAAAAAACACTATTAGGGATCCCTACTGTTTATAAGAAAAGAAGTAAAAGTGCTTTTTTTAACTATTGAATGTGTCTGATTGTCACAGAATGTTTTTAGATGCTTACTTTATGCATTTGTCTTGTGTGTGCATTTTAAAGATTTGAGTTTGAGTATGACCAATTTTATCCAAGTACTTAGGAGCCCCCTGCTCCTAAAGAGATTGTTATTTTCATGGGAATTGTTACAAATTAATTATTTTCACTTTTACTTTAAAACTTCAGTAAAAACAATATTTGGAAGTAACTTTTCTTCAATATCACATTGAATTTTGATTCCGTGTTTGGACTTACATCGTAACAACACAAAGCATAACTGCCCGTGTGTGAATATAATTTTTTATCTCTAATAAATAAAACCGACTTTTTTAAATGTTTGTCCCTGTGATTTGCTAATTGTCATAGCAAAACCTATTCACAAGGGAAACTGTAAACGTTTTAATATGAATGACATATCAAGATCTCCTTTTGTGTCTAATGTTAGTCGCAGAAAATGTACAGTACTACATTACCTTTCTTGTCGCCTGTTAAAATGAAGTTCTACTTTGTCTTTTACTCTTTGTCTTTTATTTCTGACTCCGATTGGACCTGTGAGGTTTTCAGTTCCACTTGGTCCGATCTGACTATTATTTTCCTTAATTTCAGAATTTGCACATAGATTATTATTGTTCTTTTTTGCATTCTTTTCTCTCCAATGCTTTGGGTCTCTTTTCGACGCGTTGCTCTTTCTTCTTCGCTTAGTGGTTGACGCGTCATCTAGAACGTATAAAGTTATTGTCCTGATAAAATTTATGAGCTGAGAGTGCAGGAAGTGTGTCTGCCAAAAGCATTCACACGATTAGAGTTAGGTGAATGTGGTCTTGCTTGAAGATAGATGTAAGTAGAGCGTGACTTGAAAGAATCTAATGCAAAAGTCACCGTCTTGCGGGACTTGCTTCCAAAGGTTGTAAGCATGACGTGACTTGAAATAATCTCATGTTAAAGGTCTCTATCTCACAGGACTTCGTTCCAAAATGTCTCTTCAAAAATTCAAGATTTTTTTATTATAATAGAGAGAGATATATCTCTGTAGCTTAGAACCTCCACCCTGGAGCTCCAAGTAGGTGAAGGTGACTCCAATATGCCTCAATAGAGGTTAGCTGCAGACCTGCAAAGCTCTGCCTGGTAACACTATGATGTAAAATCAGCATTGTGGGTGGGTTATCTGACTCCAATAACAACAACTGCCCATTAAGTCAACTACAGGGACTTGGAGCTCCAGGGTGAGACTGTCCTGCAGAACGAGAAAGAGCTGAATGTCGATGATGCACCATCACAAATTATTTTCATTGGTCATTCCTTAGCTTTTTTTCCTGTAGTGAATGTTTAACAACATGTTTTATGAAAAGACACATACACTTTTTGTAATTTATAATTATAATGATGTTTAAGATTATTATAACATTATACACTTCATCATTTTGCATCCTTCACTTCCCTTATATAGTCATTCACCCACATGCAACTGACCAATTCAAAAATTCATTCTAGAAAGTTCTCAAGTCAACAACAAATTACTGTCCAAATAAATTACTGCTACAGGCAGTCTATTGCTGATAAAATAAATAAATGTATGTTGTGGTGTGTCTCAATCTGTTTGAAATACACTACAAAATGGAAAATAATTTCTAATACGTTAAAAACCTATGGAGCCCCTTAGGTGTTAGGCAGAGAAAAAAATAATTGTCCAAACGGATTATTTTTCTTTTTCTTTCATGACATTTACCTAGTTCAGTGCAAAACATTTAAACATGTATTTGTTTTTTTATGTATAAAGTAATAGATTTACAATGGTTCAAATCAAATATCAAATGTACTTATATTCTCTCAGTCTTGTTCAATATTCCTTTTATCCTCCTGCCAGTTCTTTCTAAATGTTCCTCAAAAACAAAATCACCAGTCACCCAATATTTATTGCTTTATCTCACTGGAAGTTAACAGTCTTTTCTGCTGTGAGATATGGACATCTCTGTTTGAGTGTAATGGTGACTATAATACGTTGGCAAACATATAAATCATATATCTTTTGTAAGGGACAGCCGGCAGCTCAACCCAGCCGTGACATTCTGAGAAGGGAAGGATTGGGGGAAGGCAACTACGTTTAGACACTGCCTCCTCCAAGATGCTACATGGGGACATCACTGCAGCATAGCGGTGCCTCGGATTCCCGCAGGGTACTATGGGATTTGGAGTTCGGCTTCACAGCCCTGCTGGGTACTGTGGGTGGAGACACTGCAGGAGGATCTGGGGAGTCATGCTTCCCTCATAGCTCGGAAGAACTAGTGAGTCACGAGGATGGAAATCCAGAAGTGCTTCTGGGCTGATTAAAGAACATAAGTTCTCCATCTGACCCGGAAGTGCTGGCAAGTCATGTGGGAGGAAGAAAAGAAACACTTCTAGGTCGAGCACTCTTTAAAGGACTGCTGAAGATCCAGCAAGCGAGCCTGAGTTGGGAGGAGGTGGATAACACACTTGCTGGGAGGTGTGGAGAAGAAAAGAGAGAAGAATATTTTGTATATTGTAATTGATTTACTTGCCCATGTATTGTGGCTGTGGTGTTTGAAGGGCACTGTTAAAGAAGAAAATAATTAAAATATCTTCTTGGTGCTTTTACCTAGTGTCCTGCATGTCTGTCTGTTGGGTTTAAAGGGGCAACAGTGCCACCTAGCGTCCACACTGTATTAAAAAACATAATTATAATTGTATCACCAGTCTCTAATAAACTATCAGGATGGTTGAGATGTATACAAATTAATTTTTGTAAAGTAAGAGATTCTGGCCAAACTTACTGTTTGTATACTTAAATATATTTTGTATGTAGGCAACATTAGGCATTTTACAAGTTTGCAGCTGTTTAGGGTGAAGCATATGGGCTGCACGTGATCACTTGAAAAAATGAAGTGATTTTTAAATTGATTTAAACAGCATAAAGATCATTAGGTTTACACATTCTTCATTAGCAAAATGGCCGTTAGTATAAGCTATAACATGCTCTACACTTAATTATTCATGGCTGCTTTACAGACTTTCACTGTTACCCGATTTAATAAAGAAAACACACATTATACAAACAAATGTTACATAGGCAGATTGCAAAAATAAGATTTCTTATTTTACGTAAGAGTAGTTTTTCTATAGTGAATTGACATAAATACAATAGTGGTTTGAAAATTTCCTGAGAACTCCATGAATATCTTTCTCAATATAACAGCTTTTTGTTTGATTTAATCTGGGGGCTGTATAGTGATCTGATACTTTTGTAGGTTAGATATAATACAGTAAACTTGCAAAAAAACTCGAACGTAGATTCTGTGCAATATGGTAAATGAGCCACCTGACGCCAACATCCAATACTGATACAAACATCCAGCTCCTCCCCATTCTGCAGGCTGCAGAAAGGGGCATTTGTCCAGGGTGGAGGCTCCGGGCTGCCGAGATACCAGACTTATTTTATCAGCAACATCCATCCCTTCCCTGAAGGACTTCGGGTGTGACTTCAGGTCGGTGCATAACTTGACAATTTGGCCTGCCACCAAAAAAGTTTGCCCACCCCTGATCTAGGTGAAAATAAGAGCAGAAAGGTCAAATAATCACTACTTGGTGGTGATGGTGTGTTTCAGATGAATTTGAAGACCAGTGTTTATAATTGAATTCTGACACTCACATTCAGTATTGTCTTGTTCCAGAATTCATTTGCTAAAGCAGCTAGGAAGGCCATACCCTGAAAGTGTTGCTGAGCAGTGCTGACTTGGTAGCAAACCCCAGAAGCCTATCAAGACAAAAAAGGAAGCCTTCCAAGAAATGCTCAAGTCAGGCACATGGTACTCTCAAATTATGAAGGGGTTAACTGTAAGGTTGAGCAGCACCATTAAGCTACCTATAATCAATCGATTGCAATATTGATACTGCCAAACTGGGTTTACTAAAAGATACTAAATGTACTGGAGAAAGAGAGAGAGAGAGAGAGAGAGAGAGGTCATCCAGAAAATGCACAATGATGAACTTCACCAAAGGAGTCACATTCTCCACTGAAAAGATAAAGGTTATATTCTTTGGGGAGGTCTAGAAATTTGAACAAAAGCAATTACATGCATTGACAGTAGTGACATGAAGTACTGAAAGAAAGATGCCTCATTTGGTTCACTAAAAAGCAACAAAATGTGGACCTCTGCTAAAGACACCCGAAAAGTGGAAGTTAGGCTAGCAGCCTGCAACTGGAATACTTTGAACAGTTTTATCATTACACTAAATGGAAAGTTCAGGTACTGTGAAATTTTGGGTACTGCAGAGGATCACCAAAAACTTCTTACCTCAGATGCAATGTTAATGCTGGATGGATTCCATCTGATACAATAAGTTGGAGTATTAAAATCTGGATGGAGACAGGACAGCTGTATGAATCAGGTCAGGTCAGGTTGGGGAGCATGGACTGGTACAGCTTGTTGCTGCATCTACCACACGATGAAACAGCTTGGGATCCTGGTTGGCAACCCCCAAGGCAGACACGCGGTCTAGTCCCACCCCCCAGAAAAGGCCATCTATCTGCTGCAGCCAGGTGTTACTTGGGCATCTCTTTAGCCTGGTCCAGCCACTTGGATCCCCAACAATAAGGATCCTGCGAAACAGATCACCCTCTGGGAATCGCACCACATGGATGTAGTGCCGTAACTGACGCTCCCTCACAATTCAGTGCCTCATTCAGAACTCTGTGAGCAACCGCTTGTTTAACACAAAGTCAAAGCAGGGGCACTCAAGGATTCTCCAAAGAGACACAGTACTGAAGGAGTCCAGCCTTCACCTCAGGTCACTGGATAGTGTCTATGTGTCGCTACCATATAGCAAAACAGGAAGCATCAGGACTCTAAAGACTTGGACCTTTGTCCTTTTGCAGAGATATTGGTAGCCCCACACACCCTTTTTCAGCAACCTCATAATCACCCATGCTCACTTTGCACAGCACACACAGTACCAGTGTACAGGCCGGCCATGAAATCCAGCAACTTAGGGAGATCCCCTGAAGTCTCAGGATGTCCCACAGGGCAGAGAAAATCGATAAAGACTGCAAAAACTCTGCCGATATATGCATCTGCTCTCAATGAGAACTGGTAGACTTCTTAGGTGTAAAACCAGACTGCTCCAGTTGCTGATAGGTGAGCAAGTGATCACGGATCCTATTGAGGATGACCTTAGCAAGGACCTTACCCAGCATTGAGAGCAGTGTCCCCCAACCCCCTAAACCCCCACCCCCCCATAGTTGCCGCAGTCCAGGCGATCACCCTTCCCTTTTCATATATTCATTTGGGGTGAAAAGTCCCATTTTCTAGTCAGTTGGGATGACGCCCATCTCCCAAATGGAAGCAAAGATTGCTTCCAAAGCAAGGACGACAGTCTAACCACCGGCCTGGAGAATAAGCAATGGTTAAAAAGTAAGCACATTAACAATTCAAACTAAAATTGTGTAATCCAGACATTGAAATACTGACTGAATGTATTCAAGTACTGTCTAAGGAGATATGTTTGACATAACCCTTGTTAATGTTTATTAACTCAGCAACAGAAATTATTCTCTTAATGATGAATCATTCTGACACTAGAATGCTGGCAACTTTAACCAGGGAAGATTTGGAAGGAACAAACTTCTATCAGAATGTTCCATTTTTGGACTCAACAAGCTGGACCTGTTGTATCCAAATGTTAATGCCTTTAAATGTAAATATGCGGCATCACTGGGCAGATCCGATAACATCTTATTTCCACCTACAAGCCTGGTATCAGATAAAAGCATCTCTCTTATTATCCAAGCAAGAAGTTCTTTTGTATATTTGGGGCTTCTGTAAAGTTTTACTTTCTCTTGGAAAACAAAGTTCTATCTATCTATTAACATACAAAAAACATTAGAAGCTCAGCAAAGAAGAGTAATCAAGGGAATTCCTAGAGGAAACTGCATGCACAACTCTGACAAATAAAGAGTATTGGATCTTTTATGTTTTGAGCAGAGTAAACTACATGGAGATTTAATCCAGGTTTCCAAAATTGCCTCCTACATATTACTCAGAAAGTAGGCCTTGTGCTGCTATGCTTGCTAAAGTGATTAGTGAGAGAGGATTGCTGCTTTTCAGTATAACTCACTAAAAATATTAAGGTCCAGGGATGATATGGTGCAACTCCACACATCTTTACAAATCATTTATGCTTGTTAACAGTATTGTCTACTATAATGGACTAGCCATGTGTGCCCAACTACGTTGCATGTGTTAAAGTTGTCTGTGAAGGGCTCCCTGTTTAAACGCGGCTGCCAGTCGTGAACTGGGCCCTTCGTCACACAGCATTATGATTTTTTATAAGGGAAACAAAATTACAAAAGAAAACCCTTGGACATTGATTCGATAGGAAAGGCCTACTCAGAATCACTGTCTGAATAGTAATTACATTGATTCGATAGGAATGGCCTACTCGGAATCACTGTCTGAATAGTAATTATGTGGTGGTGTAGGAGCATTTCTGCTTCTGTCCGTTCACAGTCCGTCTCGTTTTCAGGACGCTATTGTTTCCTTTCACGATGTCTTCTCAACCTTTCTCCAATCTCAATTTGTGCCAATTTGTGGCAATCCAAAGAGTAAGGCAATATACACAAAGCAATGGTTATAAAAGGGGGACACATAGGTATCCAGGCTCTTTAAAGCATAAATAGGGATCACTTCACTGACATGCGAGCAAGCCACAGTATAACTGTGAGACACGCAGCACTCGCCGGCTACAACGTAACAATAATAAAAATTTCCGGAACGTGCTGTTATGCTGTCATTTATTTTACCCACTGTCTTTCTTTCATTCATATGTTATGTAGGCACATACCTTTTATCTTTGGCAATCTCATTCCAGGCCTCAGGTGCTAACCACCGTAACACTGTCCACCACCATTTCGTAATTCCGGCACATTGTTGACATCCGTGAGTAACAACAACGTACTAAACTGGAAGGTGTTCTACGCATGCGTGTAATTCGCGGACAAACAAAGATCAAGATCTAAATGAAGATCTCTTTAGTTAATTTAAAGCACAACAATTTGTTTAGTTTGAATGTCTGTGTTTTGAGGTGTGACTGGAGTACTACAGTCTTCAGTAGTATAAGCCTGGAGGAGATTCTTAATGCAATGCCTATGTTTTAGCTGTCTCTCTACTGCCATCTAGTGCTGCTTCTTTTAATTCATTTGCGGACAAACAAAGATCAAGATCCAAATGAAGATCATATATAGAGATAAGCCCTCATTTAATGTGTGAAGTACAAAGAATTATGAAGGTAACAGGGTTTGGGTTTTCAACTTAGTAGTGAGTCAAAGCTATCAGGTCAGTTCAGTCCATAAAGTAGCTTTGAAACTGCGCAACAGTTAGATGAGGGATAAAGAAAATACCAGTGGAAAAAATCATCGGGGCTGGGTGGAGATAGGGTTGCTCTTTCTCTGGGACATTGTTGTCCTCATATGTGTGTTACAGTGTGTTACAGTTTGTTCATTGACTGTGTAGTGTTTGTGTGTTCGTCCCAGACCCAAAAGACAAACATGTTATGTTAATTAGCGCCGATAAATTGGTGCAGTGCGAGTACACAGATGTGGGTTTGTGTTTTGGTAGACTGGCATCCCTCCTATAGCTGGGTCATAACTTGTCCCAAATTGTATGGGGTGGCTGTAGTCCCATTATCTTGACTTGAACCAAGCATGTTCAGGGAAAAGATAGGCAGCAATATATATGCATTCATCCATGCTCTGATCTCTTTGTGATACGTCAACATTTTGTCTTTGATCAATACGCAACCGGGGGTGATATTATAATAAGGCTAGAAGTCATTGCTGTTCAAAAGGAGGATGTGTTGGTATAAAATATAGGCTGTGGCTTACTGTGAATCTGCAATGGTCTATGAAGGTTCACGAAATAGATTATTTTGAGCTTTTCTCACTGACAAACATAATATGCCATGGTTAAGCTGAAATATAAGAAATGTGGTCGTGTTCTCATGCTATATAGATCATATATAACATTATTAAAAAAAAAATTTAAAAAATACATTCATGTCTGGGCTTTAACAGGTGCTTCTTGTATGCAATTTCAGTTGGCTGAAATGCATTATTTATAGTGGATTCAAAACGTATTCAGACCCCCTTCGCTTTTTTCACATTTTATGTTTTGGCCTTTATACTAAAATAACTTCAACTAATTTTCCCCTCATCAATCAATACTCAGTATCACACTGAAATATACTGTAACTGACAGAACTTTTCTGACCCTTTACTCATTAGTTTGTTGAAGCCTTTTTGCAGCGATCATGGCTTGGAGTCTTCCAGGGTATGTTGTGAGTGACAATATTCAAAAACCTGGATTTGGAGGATCTTCTGCCATTCTTCTCTGCAGACAGCTATTTCCAAGGGTTTTCAGAGTTGTTCAGTTGGGGTTATGTCTCGCTTGACCACTTAAGGAACATTCCCAGAGTTGTATAGAGTTGAATTCTAAGCCACTCCTGTGTTGTCTTTGCTTTCTGTTTAGGGTCGTTGCCCTGTTGGAAGGTCTAGTCTTAGGTCCAGAGTGCTCTGGAGCAGGTTTTCAATAAGAATACCTCTCTACTTTGCTCTGTTCAGCTTGCCCTTACCCCTGCCTAGTCTACCAGTCCCTGCCACTGAAAGACATCCCAACAGCATGATGCTGCCACCACCATGCTTCACTGTTGGAATGGTGCAGCACAGGTGATAAGAGGTGCCCGTTTTCCTCCAGACAGGATGCTCATCTTGGTTTCATCAGACCAGAGACTGCTGCTTCTCACAGTCCAAGAGTTCTTTAGCTGGCTTTTTGCAAACCTAAGGATAGGTGTCTCTTTCGTCACTCTGTCATAAAGATCGGGTTGGCGGAGTGTTGCAGCAATTAAAGTTTCTCCCATCTCCACCCAGGTTCTCTGGAGCTCTGCCAGAGTGGCCATAAGGTTCTTGGTTACCTCTTTTACCATGGCCTATAATTCATGATTGTTCAATTTAGCCGGATAGCCAGCTCTAGGAAGAGTCAAGGTTGTTCCAAACTTCATCTTTTAAGAATTATGGAGGCCACTTTACTCTTGTACACTGTGTACACTGTACATTTCATTTATGTTTGGTAGAATACCCAGAGGGGACTGGGTGGTCTCGTGGCCTGGAACCCCTGCAGATTTTATTTTTTTCTCCAGATGTCTGGAGTTTTTTTTTTGTTTTTTCTGTCCTCCTTGGCCATCGGACCTTACTCTTTATCTATGTTAACTAACGTCTTATTTTAATTTCTTATTTTGTCTATTATTTTTCTTCGTTATGTAAAGCACTTTGAGCTACTTTTTTGTATGAAAATGTGCTATATAAATAAATGTTGTTGTTGGGAAAATTTGGTGCTGCATTAATTTTTTGTAGCCTTATTCCATTCAAACTAGTGTGGTGCAGAGGTGTCACTCATTGCACAATTTTGGATCCTGAAGAAGTTTGTCGTGTGGTGGATGTGGCAACGTGCTGTACCAGTGCATGCTCCCAACTTCTCCCCAGATCTGTGCCTTGACAAAATCTTGTCTCTAAGCTTTACAGGCAATTCCTTTAAAAACAAATTAAAATAATTTGAGCATAAGGTAGCAACATGAAAAACTGGTCTGAATACTTTATGAATCCACTGTAGCTGATTAGCTCAAACGGAAAACTCTGGAATGACTCACACAAAGCAAAGCAAATTATACAGTGGTGCCTCATACTTTGAACTTAATTAGTTTCAGGAGGCCATTTGAACTCTTAATTGTTTGAAGTCTAAATCAGCTTTCCCCATTAGAAACAATGGAAAGAGAATGAATCCATTCCCAGACCATAAACGATACCCATTTCGATAAACTTAAACAGCAAATACACATAATTTAAGGTAAAAAATAACAAAATTAAAGGCCCTAAATAATACAGTAAAACATTAAAACTATAAATAAAATTCATAAATGCTGTAAAATTAAATGAAAATTGCATATACTGTACACCTTAGTGTGGAGTGGTGATGTTCCATGTGGATGCCATGGTTAACAGATAGCAGTTACTGTATATATACATATATAACCAAACACAAACGAATAAAGCACTGGAAACAAACAACTGTAACACAGGAGAGGCTTTCACAGATGGGCGCACAGCAGATGACGTTTACGCTCGATGTGTAAGCACCATCTCTTGCTGCATCATTTCACTGTACACGCAGTTTGAATGTAGAAGCGTTGTTTGAACTCTATCAAATTTCTCTAGAATTTAAAATTCAAACTCTGGAATATGTGAAGTAAAAATCATTCAAATTACGAGGCACCACTGTATTCACTTTTTTTTCACTTGGTTAAAATTTTATTTCTGTACTGCATCTTTAAATGCTTTGAGGATATTAAATATTGGATGGCACAAAATCTCTTACAATTAAACAAACATAAAACAGAGGTCATTGTTTTTGGTCCTACCACATCTGCAGTTAGGCTCCTTGGCAACAATGATTCATAATGATGTCAGAAACCGAGATATCATCTTCGAGTCATCACTAAGTTATGAAAAACAAATCTCCTTGGTAGTAAAATCCAGTTTTTATCAGCTGAGGCAAATTTCCAAACTAAAATCCTTTCTATCACAGACTGGCTGAGGCATTGGTGTCGCATTGATTTTAAAATCTTGTTTTTAAAGCCCTGCATGGTCTCGCTCCAAAATACATCTGTGAGTGTTGAGAATTTTGATTAGGGATCAGTGAACTTCATTATTAGTTTTGTACTCTTAGCTATGAAAAGTTTGGCCTGAAACAACGTTAAAAGGACACCACCATTAATTTTGTTAGAGAGGCCTCTTGCCTGCCTGTCCTTCTTACTTGCCTTGTTTTGAGTTTCTGCGAGGCAAGCTGTGAGACGAGGTCATCATGCTCTCGAAGGAAGCAAGCAGGCAAACTTTGTTTTGAAAAATCCAGGAGCAGAGCTTTTTTAAGACTAAACAAACTGCATGTAAGGCCTTTGCCTGTGTGAGTAAAAGGTAAGCTCTCAAGTTTTGTGTATAAAACATATAAGCAATGGCAGTTAGAAGCATTAGAGCTCATTAATACCTTAGGCAATAAAATTAAGCACAATGTATTATGATATTAGTTAGGTTTAAACACTATATGGGGGTTAAGAGTTGATTATTGAAAGCTAGGGGACTTTTTCTTGAACATGTGCCGTGACGTAAGCAGCAGGTTCGCATCTGTCAGACCACTGGGCAGCTGTGTGTCATGAGTCAAGAGCGCTGCTGTCTGCATTCATGGGCTTTCTATATTAGTATGCACATATATTATTTACAGTAGCATTTAAGCTTATATGGCAATATTTCTTAATATAGCTTAGTGATAGTAATAAGAAATAGTAGCATACATGAGTGAGCTTAAAGAAGCAATTTTTAAAGGCTTGTCTTTTTTCTTTTCTCTCAAGTGTGAAGCACTGTGTCATGTCAAGGCTGTTTACAGCTTAGCCCTTATCAGTGAGGCTGTGCGCTACCCCTCACTGGCACAGTCGCCTGTTATGTTACCCTTAGCCTTACAGGATGCTAGTGCAACAAGTAATCATTTATTGAATTATTAATTAGGCAGTCCAGTTAGTTTTTTATCTATGGGTCCCCCAGATCTCAATTTAATTGTTTCTCAACTTAATTGTTAACTGAAAGGACATTGACCTTAACATCCCAGGATTAGGCCTTAAGAATAAAGGAAGAGGTAATCAGGATGGCAAATATGTCCTGTCAGCAAAAATATTGTTATGGAAAGAAGACTGTTATGGGGATGTATCCAGGGGCAAGAATACTCGTATTGTTATGAGAAGGTCTGGGACACCAGGTGAATGTTATGGATAAAGGTGCTGAATGGGGAAAACATCATGGGAACCTCTATACAGTAGATGCTGGGAAACTAGTAGTCTGGAAGGGTGGCATTTTGAGATAAGAACTGTAATATATTCTGGGCACTCTGGACATCTGGGGCTCACTTCATGAATTGAAACAGGCTTTATGTGCTCCACAATTGTTTTCTATGCTGTGCAATAAAGTATTAAAATCTGACTGCCTTTCTGAAGACTCTGCTTGTTTTTTCTGAGATTTCTCCACAACATGCGGTCCTACACCCCTATGTTGCACCCAAAGCATTGAGGTCATCTGGACAACTTCTCCTTGTAGTGCCAATATGTTGGCTAAAGTCGAGGGGAGACAGAACTTTCTCAGTTCTTGCTCCTAAGCTTCGGAATGACTTGCCTTTTCACTTCAGGTCTTCATTGTCTATCGAGGTTTTTAAAAGTCAGCTTAAGACCTTTCACTGTGTATGATTGGGATTGTCGGGGAGGTTTTAATTGGTTGTTTTATTAATCTGCTTTTGTATGATTGTTTGCATTGTAATTATTTTAATGCTTCTTTGTACAGCACTTTGGTGCAACCTCTGTTGATTTAAATGTGCTTTTATAAATAAATAATCTAATCTAAATAAACTATCAATGCAAATAAGTAATCATAGTCACATTCTTCACTAGGCCAGCTGTATGATTCCATGAGATTCAAACCAGTTGAGCATTAAGTTAGTTAGACAGAACTCACTATCATAGCAATCTTCCTATCTGTGCCACACTTCCATTACCGCTTGTCTTCTGTTATTATTACCACATATAGTTTATCCTTACGAATACCTTTTAGTTACTCCTGCTGAGCAAATGTGAATATGGTGGGTGGGGGTTGTAAAAGCTTTCAGCAATGTCTAAAGTCTGCTTTCAGTCATCTCTTCAGTCAGACCCATTATGACCAGAAAAATGGGTGTAACAAACAAAATGGTAGATGTTAATTTGTGGAACTACAATGAGAGGTATGTGATGTCAAAAAAAATACTGAGATGAGGGAAAACAAAGATATCAGATGAACCTAAGACAAGTAAGGGCGACTTTGGGACACACCAAGTGCTCACAAAGTCAAATAAAATAGTATTCTTACTTAGTACCTAATTTCACGAATGTTTGAGCCATAAGAATTGTTGCTTTCAATAATGGTGTTGGTGAGCCTTCTTATAAGCTGTGTAGATTGCACATGGGCTGGATGGGCATCCTGGCCAGGAGAGGGAGCAGACCTCTCCTGGCCAGAAGGACAGCCCATTAAAAACAGAAGAAGTTGCTGGAGGTTTTTATTCCCCCAACACGCTAGATGGCAGCAGCTCCGGAGGTCAGTGCACAGTAAGATGCCAACAAGGCATGCTGGGATATATAGTCTGGCAGACCAATCCTGCTGGCGTCAATGGGTGCCACGAGAGAGTGCTGTAGGGAGACAAGCTCTCTATTTTGGACTTTCATGCGACTCAGAAGTGCTCTCATCGGGCAGTCACCTTGGCCCCGGAAGTACTCCAGGGTCTGTAATAAAAAGGACCGCACTCCCTTATTCAAGCGAGTCGGAGCTGGGAGGTAGGGAGACAAGAAATATTGTGAGAGGAAGACCTGTGTTTGTGCTTGTGTTACATTTTGGAGGTATTTATAATAAAAACCTTCCATTATTTAAACCTGGGACTGGTCAAGTGTGTTCATGTTGGGGTTTGGGGCTCAATGTTGCCCAGGGTTTATCACACCTAGTATCTAAATGATTCTACACCCCAGACTCTCTCAGTTTCTACTGAATTAATTTCAATAATCTGTCCATCCATTTACTGATCCCTTGATTGAATTTAAAAACCATGTGGAGAGAGAACTTGTGATGCCAACAGCAGGTATACAACAGGAATCTGCCCTGAATGAGGAGTCATTCCTTTCCAGAAAATAGGCTTAATAATACATAATAATTAAAATAAAATGCATTCGTTTTGGCAAAATTTGTCTGCACATGACAACATGACTATCTGTTAGAACTATGGTAGGTTTTTACAAATGCAAACCAACAGAATAATTATTTCAGCATGCTCATGTCCTGCCAGTAGTTAGATGGGAGACCAACCAGAAAAAAACTTGAGTTGCTGCTGGAAGAGCTGATGGTTGGGTCAGCAGGGGGTGTTTACCTGGTGGTCTGAATGTGAATCCCAATGGCCCAGTGCAGTAATGGGAACACTATGCTGTAAAAATGGTGCCGTCTTTTGGATGAGACATAAAACAGAGGTCCTGACTCTCTGTGGTCATAAAAGATGCCTGGGCATCCTTCGTAAAGAACAGGGTGTATCCCAATGTCCTGGCTAAATTGCCCACCATGGCCTGGTTATTCTGGCCCCCTAATAATCCCCTGCATCTAATTGGATAACCATCTCTCACCACTTCACCACCTAACAGCTAATGTTAGGTGAGCGTATTGGTACAAAAATGTCTGCCGTCACATCATCAAGGTGGATGCTTCACATTAGTGGTGGTTGAAGTGGCTCCCCACTCAGTAAAGCACTTTGAGATGTGAGAAAAGCGCTATATAAATGTAAAGAATTATTATTATAATTGTTTGCCTATACTTTTTATAGCTGGACATGGTAAAGTCAAGTGGCTTGCTTCAGCCCTTACTGACTTAGAAGTAAAGAATCAAACCTGACACCAAGATTTCCACCATTTTAAGAGTCACTTGCTCTTATGCAACAACGCATTAGAACATTAGAACACTCTAGACCAGGGGTCCCCAACCCCCCGGTCCTGGCTGTCTGACAGTCGGGCTGCGAGACTCGCTCAGTGAAGGGCTACAGCAAAAAGGCCGCCCTCTTCACTGAGGACACCTTTCAGAACGCTAGGAGGGTGGGGCTTTGCAGTGGCGCAGAGAGAGGAGAGAGACTGAGGTGAGAGAGTATTACAACGAAGTATTTTTATGTTTCTGACAGTTTCCCCATATGACACGAATCTATAGAAATCTCGTTACTACGAAGTACATTCAGCAGCAGATAATTTCATTACAACAAAGTGACCTTGAAATGCTTGAATGAATCATCCACAGAGAAGTTAGTTCTGTGGTCACAGCTCAGTTGTGCACATTTGCACAACAATCCCCAAACAGAAACATAAAAAAAAAAAAGTTCTTTCTTCAAACTGTTTTTTTGCTGTTTTGTTTTCTGTGGTTTTCAGGGATACCTTTTGCTTATCGCTCGTCAACATTTGGAAAACATCCATCGGAATTTAAGTCATTGTCACCCTTCTATAGAAACGGCAGACACGAAAAAACAATAACAATGTTAATATCTGTGATGTGCAATCTGTTGGAATGACAAATGCAATGCATATGTCTTTGTTATATGCAAAAAAGAAGAAATATCTCGGGTTGCAAACGTATGCGAACTGCTGCATTTGAAGATGGCGAAAAAGCCATTTTTATGTGGTTCAGTGATGCTCCTTGAAGAAACATTCCAATTAATGCGGCACTCATTCAAGAAAATATGTGGTTTTTAAACTCTCTTGGGACCTTCGTCAACTGGACAACATGCTGTGAGCCTGCCGTTTCCCTGCCCCAGCAATGGACAAACAATCTTACACAGATGCTGCAATCACGCTTTGGGATGCACTTCAGTGTGACATTCCCGTTTTTGATCCCAAAAGAGTTCAGAAACCTCACAATATGAAGAAGAAGAAGAGGATTATTCGGATACAGATTGATAACTGTGCTGCCCACAACATACTTCCATATTCAGATAATGTTCGCCTTGAATTCCTCCCGCCCAATTGCACAGCAGTGCTTCAGCCATTGGATTTGGGCATCATTCGCACATCATTCCTGAAAGTGTATTATCGCACGAAAAATTCTCGTCAGCATAACTTGTAGGCAGGAGAAGATTAAAATTAACACGAAAGAAACTATTGAAGCTCCTTCCACTTCCAACATCCTATCTTTGTGAGGCAGCGTTTTCTGCAGTGACAGCAACCAAAACGAGATTACAGAGTAGACTGAACATAAGCAACACACTTTGCTTCCCACTGTCTTCCATCGTCCCCAGATGGGATCTTCTGGTTGCAGGAAAACAAGTTCAGGGCTCCCACTGATTCTGCATTATGGTAAGCTGTATAATTTCTATTATGATATTATAACTTAATAATAATAGAAATGTAATGTAAATTGTGTATAAAATTGCCCTACGAACCCGCCCCTAAAAATCCCCCCACACCGGTCCCTGGAAAAATTTGCTTCTAGTAGAGCAGTCCTTCATGTCAAAAAGGTTGGGGACCACTGCTCTAGACGAAAACAGGCCATTCAGCCCAACAAAGCTCGCCAGTCTTATCCACTTATTTCTTCCAAAAAACCTTAAGTCGAGTTTTGAAAGTTCCTAATGTCTTACTGTCTACCACACTACTTGGTAGCTTATTCCAAAAGTCTATCGTTCTTTGTGTAAAGAAAAACTTCCTAATGTTTGTGTGAAATTTACCCTTAACAAGTTTCCAACTGTGTCTCTGTATTCTTGATGAACTCATTTTAAAAAAACAGTCTCGATCCACTGTACTAATTCCCTTCATAATTTTAAACACTTCAATCATGTCACCTCTTAATTGTCTTTTGCTTAAACTGTATAGGCTCAGCTCTTTTAATCTTTCTTCATAATTCAACCTCTGTAGTCCTGTATTCATTGTAGTCCCTATTCTCTGAACCTTTTCTAGCGCTGCAATGTCCTTTTGTAGTCTGAAGACCAGAACTGCACAAAGTACTCAAGATGAGGTCTCACCAATGCTTGAGAAAGGTTGAGCAGAACCTCCTTGGATTTGTACTCCAAGTACAGCACAAATCCTGTGCTATATAACCTAACATTCTGTTTGCCTTCTTAATGACTTCTGAACACTGTCCGGAAGTCGATAGGAGTCATAGTGGATTCTAAGCTAACTCCTTCTCATAAGATGTACTCTCGATTTTCTGACTGCCCATTGTGTATTCAAACCTAGCATTTTTATTTACTTTACATTTATTGACAATAAATTTCATCTGACACAAATCTCCCCAAGCCTATATGCTGTTCAAGTCCTTCTGTAATGATAGAATGGATTCCAAATTATTTGCTAATCCACCTATTTTGGTATCATCTGTAAACTTAACCAACTTCTTACTTATATTCCTATCTAAATCATTTATATTTATTAAAAATACCAGCGACCTTAGCACTGACCCCTGTGGAACACCACTCTTAACATCGGCCAGTTCGGATGAAGTTCCTCGCACCATCACCCTCTGCTTCCTGTGTCTGAGCCAATTCTGCACCCATCTATAAACACTACCCTGAACACCAAATTCTTTTAGTTTGATGCCCAACCTCTCATGTGGTACCTTATCAAATGCTTTCTGAAAGTCAAGATAAATAATATCATATGCTCCACTTTGATCATAGATGTTTATAATCCACAGCCTTGGCCACTATTTAAACGTCTACCATCTGATAGAAGAGGAATATATCAGACAGAATTTCTTGTATATCCGGGGTGCAATGTAACATGAAATACAGTATGCCAGTTCAATTGTTGCTTAACAGCTTGAGTCTGGGTTTTTCTAATGACCACAGACCAGAAGGAATTTTGAATGAATTACATTTGGCATGTGAGCAGTATTTTGCAAACCATATTGCTACTGAGAGCATGTCCAAGGTTAAAAAAAATATTAATGGAGGGCAGATCTATCAGATATCAATGCATTTTTATCAGTTTTTTAAAATGCTACTCCTTATGGAGGATTGCCACGGCCGGAAGGCAAGCTGGGTAGATTTTCTATTTTCCCCAGTAAAAGTAATGTACTCTCTACTTTTGCATTCTTGAACCAGACGACAAATAAAATCTCTTAAGAAAATCCCAGGTCTGCCATAGAATGACCTCCAAAATTAAAGTATCATCTCTGCAGGAAGTACCCAGTGGGCATCTTTATCAAATATCTAAATCCCCTCAAGTGACTGCTTTCCATCTGGAGAAGAGAGCCTGTACTTGACATAAAAGAAACCCAATTTTGGCTGCTGGTGCCATATATCTTATACCATCTATGCTCCATTTTACGGTAGGAAAAAACATTTCCTCTGATGGCAAAAAAAAGAATGAAAAGTGGGACTATTCAAATTTTTCCTTGATGAAAGGGTGGCACAAGGTTTCGCACACTTGCCTAACAGCTATAGGAAACGGGGTTCAAATCATGGCCCAGTCACTGTCGGTGTGAAATTTGTGCTTTTTTTCACAAGTCAACATTTCTGCTTCTCTGGGAACTCCAATTGTTCACACAGATGCCAAAGATATATTTGTTTTTAGATTAACTGGTGACTTTAAATTGGTTTAAATTGATTAAATTAATAACTGCAGGAGCTCAGACAAGATTTGATCAGACAAGGTTATACCCCCAAAACAATAGACTGTCAAATAAGAAGAGCTACTGCCATACCCAGAGACAACCTTCTGGAATATAAAAACAAAGACAACAAGAACCCCATCCCCTACAACCCACATCTTGAAACACAACGAAAAATTATAAAAGAACTTCAGCGAATGCTAAACAATGACCAAACACTTAAAAATGTATTTCATGAACCTCCCCTCCTGGCATACAGACAACCACCAAACCTTCAGCAACTAATTGTCCGAAGCTCCCTAAGTGAACCAACAAAAAATGGCACATCTCCCAGCCTACAGAAAAGATGAAATACGTGTGCTCACATTTATAATACAGACCGTATAGTCATACCACACTGCCGACTAGAACATCACATAAAGGGATCATTTTCCTGCAGATAATCTAAAGTGGTCTACCCAATTTTCTGCATGAAATGTCCTGACACTACACTCTATGTGGGAGAAACTGGACAAACACTCCACCAGAGAATGAATTTACACATGTTCCACATTAAACGTGGCAACACAGATGTTCCTGTAGCGGCACACTTCAACAGCCATGGATACTTCAGGGGGGACTTCAAAGTCACAGTGCTTATGGGCAACTTCAGAACAAAGCAAGAGAGAAAAGAATGGGAAATTAAACTCATGCTAAAATTTAATACATTACAACATGGCTTGAATAAAGAAAAGAGTTTCATGGCCAGGTATAAAGAGTGTTTGTATTTCTCAGACTGACACAGACAACCTGACTACAAACCCACAATGTATGGATAAACTCATCAGAAACTTCAAAAGACTTTGTTGGACAGTTATGTTATCCAAAGATCTTGACCATACAATTGTTCTTCTCTCTCTTGTTAAATGAACCCTAGCCTGAATGAATCTATTAATTTTTTACATTTAAGATTTCTCACTTAAAGATTTACCAATGTTGTTTCTTGTCCTAGTGTGTATATAAACACAGGGAACTGCAGTTTCTGTATTACAACTTGCCTGAAGAAGGGGCCTGAGTTGCCATGAAAGCTTGCATATTGTAATCTTTTTAGTTAGCCAATGAAAGGTGTAATTTTGCTTTGCTTTTCTCTGTCTTGTACCACATAGTTTAAGGAAAGGCTCAGACTGTTTTGGACAGGTTACATACAGTGGTGTGAAAAACTGTTTGCCCCCTTCCTGATTTCTTATTCTTTTGCATGTTTGTCACACAAAATGTTTCTGATCATCAAACACATTTAACCATTAGTCAAATATAACACAAGTAAACACAAAATGCAGTTTTTAAATGATGGTTTTTATTATTTAGGGAGAAAAAAATCCAAACCTACATGGCCCTGTGTGAAAAAGTAATTGCCCCCTGAACCTAATAACTAGTTGGGCCACCCTTAGCAGCAATAACTGCAATCAAGCGTTTGCGATAACTTGCAATGAGTCTTTTACTGCGCTCTGGAGGAATTTTGGCCCACTCATCTTTGCAGAATTGTTGTAATTCAGGTTTATTTGAGGGTTTTCTAGCATGAACCGCCTTTTTAAGGTCATGCCATAGCATCTCAATTGGATTCAGGTCAGGACTTTGACTAGGCCACTCCAAAGTCTTCATTTTGTTTCTCTTCAGCCATTCAGAGGTGGATTTGCTGGTGTGTTTTGGGTCATTGTCCTGTTGCAGCACCCAAGATCGCTTCAGCTTGAGTTGACGAACAGATGGCGGACATTCTCCTTCAGGATTTTTTGGTAGACAGTAGAATTCATGGTTCCATCTATCACAGCAAGCCTTCCAGGTCCTGAAACAGCAAAACAACCCCAGACCATCACACTACCACTACCATATTTTACTGTTGGTATGATGTTCTTTTTCTGAAATGCTGTGTTCCTTTTACGCCAGATGTAACGGGATATTTGCCTTCCAAAAGTTCAACTTTTGTCTCATCAGTCCACAAGGTATTTTCCCAAAAGTCTTGACAATCATTGAGATGTTTCTTAGCAAAATTGAGACGAGCCTAATGTTCTTTTTGCTTAACAATGGTTTGCGTCTTGGAAATCTGCCATGCAGGCCGTTTTGCCCAGTCTCTTTCTTATGGTGGAGTCGTGAACACTGACCTTAATTGAGGCAAGTGAGGCCTGCAGTTCTTTAGACGTTGTCCTGGGGTCTTTTGTGACCTCTCGGATGAGTCGTCTCTGCGCTCTTGGGTTAATTTTGGTCGGCCTGCCACTCCTGGGAAGGTTCACCACTGTTCCATGTTTTTGCCATTTGTGGATAATGGCTCTCACTGTGGTTCGCTGGAGTCCCAAAGCTTTAGAA